>NW_016159380.1:0-1612 GCF_001687245.7 Rhagoletis zephyria | reverse complement strand
TACATATTTAAATAAATCACAATGTGTGTTTATTAGAAAAGAAAACATAAACAAATTTATTTATGAAAAAAACATCAAAAGCAAAAAAAAAATATAAATGAGGAAATTTTTAATGATGGTCATATATGAACGTTTTTAAATTTAAAAATAGTTTGTTGACATTTGTACCTGCCGCAGTCAACACTTGCCGCATTTTTCAAGCAAAAAATCCCTACATGTGGCATCACTGATACATATACATACATACATACATACTATATTGTATGTCTAAATACTTTGATATTTGTTGAGGAGGCGAAAGTGGTCTTAAGCATGGATTTGCGGCTGTGCTTGTTGCTCTCAAAAGTTTATTAAATACTCATACAATGTGCCATTTGTGGTTTCGTTGAGCTCGAATAAATTTTCGTGAATACTTTGAGAATTATAGTGTAATAGATAAGATCTAATTATTCAAACTTTGCTATCTTATTGCCACTTTATTAAGCTATACAAAATGTTTAAACTGGAAAAGGATTTTGTGTGCTGACTTGATACTCATATTAAAATGAAGATTGAATTATGCAACTGTATACACTGTATAAATTAATGCTAGTAGAAGGCTTCAGTAACCAATTCAGTTCTTTGTCAAATTCACAGAACAGTCGTACCGAAATTAGCTAGTCCTTAACAACGCTGTACCTAAATTGAAACAATGCCCTCGCCGGCAATGCCCATATAATGAGATTTCGAGTATGCTTTATAGCAGGCAGCGTTATATAAATTTAATAGGCTATAAAACTCAGTACAAACTTAAAAGTTTGGTAAACATTTTGATCAAAAAATTTTGATTTTGTTAAAAATTTGCTGGTAAAAATGTCGCTAACCTATTTTTTTATTCACAAGGGTATATAAATTGTCTAATAGTGTTTAACTAAATAAAATTTAGCGATATCGTTACAATTCGAACTATTGCTATAATTCTTTAAAGTCATCTAATTATTTATCGATATCGTAATCGATGTATTTACGAATAATTTTATCTCGACGTGATGGTCAACATTTTTATCGACACCGTCATTTTTGTCGACATTTCTGTCTACAAATCTATAGATTTCGTTAAAAATCGTTGATATACCGATATTAGTAATTATTATTATCTCTTCTTGACATCGCTGTTTCGAGTTTTAATACCACAGTAAAAATTTCTCTTGCCGACATCAGAATCTGGCTCTATAATTCGTTTTATAACTGTTTACTAGAGCTCTTGGTATTCGTTTAAGTGTTTATTCAAATACCATATGAGTCGAATTCAATTATTCGTTAAGCAATATTCGAATAGTCCAACGCTATCGACTATTCGGTTAATCGTTCATTTTCGCACGCACAGATTTGTTCACTTGAATTTCAATGAATCTATTCGATTAAAAAAATTCTAATAGTTTCAGTAATTGTCGGAAGCGTGCGGCTATGCGAATATCATAAACCGGTTAATAACTAGTCGAACGAATACTAGCCGAATATTCGGTAATCCGAATTGCCGATTATTCGAATAGTTTAAAGAACCCATACGTTACGATGTGCCATTAAAAAGAAACGTAAATTATTACGTCAATTACCGAAATCTTTTACTAAA
>NW_016159379.1:85477-87901 GCF_001687245.7 Rhagoletis zephyria | reverse complement strand
CAATGCGGTGGTACCCGCTGGTAGTGGCAGAGGAAGAGGAAAGCTACAGTTGAAGGCCGACTCCTAATGGCAGACTGTTTTTATGAAAACCTTTCTGCTCAGAGGTAAGTATGACTTGGCCGCCGAGGGGCGACCGCTGTGATTTTTCTTCTTTTTTTTTGCAGTGCGCGCCTCTTACCAATCAACCACAGTCCATAGAATAGCAATACTTTGTAGCAATCGAGAAATCTTTAATAATAATAAAAGAAACGCGAATGCGAGATAAAATGAAATTTAACGGCCAAGGTGTTAGGAATGAGCTAAAATTCCTTTTTAATTTCCAGCTGTACAAATGTGATCCGCTGGTATATTGCTCCATTCACGGCTATCTCTTCAGCAGTTTTTTACTAATTTATAAGCATTATCCTTCAATATATATACACACGTGTACAATGCACTTCAAATAGAGTAAGAAACTAAGTTTTGTACAAAAACATGGTAACACTGCGCTGGATGCCAGGTCGATGGAAATGAGGCCGCCGACGAGTTGGCACGAAAAGTCAAAAAGTACAGTTTTTGTATAGATTTTGTACTGAAGCAACAATTTAATTTCCCAACAATGGTATTTGTGTACCCAAAGCGAATTCATAGTTTAATATGAATTGTAAATGGTACAAAAATTAAACAAAAAATCGCATAAACTTGTGTGTGTTTACTAAACGGTCGCATAACTTTGCAAATACCCGTCTAACTTACTTTCAGAGGAGAAAAATATCTAAGAAGAATAAACATCACAACAAAAAATATCTTCCCAACTTAAAAAATTTGTTCACGATCCAGTCTAATGTGTTTATATGTCATAAATCAATTACATTGACATTGCCGCAGCTCATATCGTGCATGCGTACTCTTATCTCTTATATGCGCATTAAATGAATTTTTCAATTTCATTCTCACACAATTTATTTGGTTTCAACTATCGTGGTTTAAACAACCATAATTTATATAACGCGTAAGTGAGTGCTCGCTCGTAATGACCCCCGCCACCACAGACGCAGTTAAATCTTTTATGCAATTAATTTTTAATGCCTTCATAATTTGTACAATTAATGCAGTAATGTCTTAATTATTTAAATCGCAGCTGGATTTGCTACATTGTGGCAGAAAAAAAAAACAATGTAAATACCTACACTCTGCCAAAAAATTATGCATACAAGAAAATTATTGTTAATAAAAATTGGTGAGATTTCGAACATTTGAATTGAATTGAATTGGCTTTGTAATAAATATTTGCTGAGTATAGTTGCACTATCGTAAATAATAAGCTGGAAAGCGTGAGTTCCTTTGTGCATTACCTTGTCTTATTACCTGTATTCTATATTTATGTGGTTTGGCATTTTTTTATAAAAAAAAAAAATAATAACTTGAAGAACATTTCAAATATTTAACAAAAAACACCATGCACTCAATTTTGATCGCCAGATCTTGATTGATCAAATTGTGTATTCGGATAAACAATGTTTTGCGTTTTAACCCTCCTGCACTGATTGGGTCAAAATGTCCCAATTGTTATGAAAAAAATTCTTTAAATACAGAGTTAGGTAATCTTAAAAAAACTTAGGCGTTATCTATTCGTTAAAAGCATAATCAGCTATGGCTTTTCAAAAAAAAATCAAATAGTATTTTTTTTTTTTTCTAGAAAGCAACATAGTTTTTCCATACATCCACAGTTTTTCTGGGTCATTTTGACCCAAATTATTATTTAGTATGTAAGGGAAACTTTGAACCGGTAAGCATACATCATTTGCCGATAAAGTGTTAGCATGTGATAAATAAAATATTAACCAAATTCAATCGTTGTTTTCTTCTTAAAACTGACTAAATTATATTATTAGGTCAAAGTGGCCCAAAATATTTTAGGAAGGGGTAAATTCCAAATACTGCAGAAGGGTAAAGATTATCCGGGTAGATAGTATCTCCGTGAATAACCGAATATGGTTGCCAACTATTCGAAATTAGTTGCAAATTAAGTTAAATATCATAAATAAAATTTTAGAAGTAATATAATTACACAGTACATATACACTCAAACTATGTATTCCTCCTCCTGGCGTGTTTCTGAAAAGGGTTGCACATAATTTTTAATGTAAGATATTTAATCAATTTATTAGACTCAAAATACAAAAATTTTTTATTTTGTTTCCAAAAAATATAAAAATGCAATCCCCTACAGTGTATAGTGAGGGAGTTCTAGGTATTAATGAGGGGTCTTCTACATTTTTTTAGTAATTTTTTTGTGTGCCTGTGTAATTAAAAAAAAATACTTATTTCGGATTTTCCACCTAAAAGTATCCAATATTTACATATTTGGGGGGTTTGGTATGCTTAGAAAGGAGACACTCGGAACAACTTTGTAACAACAAGTAATTTTTAGCAAAAAAAAAA
>NW_016159379.1:56644-83417 GCF_001687245.7 Rhagoletis zephyria | reverse complement strand
CTACAGCAAGTTCCTAAAATTAATTGAAAACTTGTATCAACCAAAGCATTGTTAATATTTGCTCAACAATGATTTTATTCAACTAACAATATTGCCCACTCAAGGTAGTCGTTTTGTAATTATTAACAAATATACATTTGTCCCAACTAGAAGGCTCAAGTAAATTGCAGACTTTCGTGAACTAGATATTTATTTCGCCATATCCAACTATGCCACTTGGTCACTATAACCAAATCTTGGTTATTATAACTAAACCTTTTTCTGAGTGTAGTATGCATAAATATCTTTCGCCTTACTCCCAATACACCAGCAGGTTTTATTTTGCTATGCACTTTTGTCGCAGCGTTAATTAACTCATTTTCTGCGTGTGTACAATGAAAAATGAATTAATATTTAAATTAAGCGATAATTTAAAAAACAAACAAAAAAGTATAAAAATAGCAAACAAACTATTTACACTGTCTACTCCAGATAAAACAAGGGAACATACAAATAAAATCGCATTTTTTATGAACAAAGAAATTCTATAAACAATTGAGTGTGATAAGGTTTACATGAGCTTAAAATATGCATGCACAGTTTGATGATTTGCATTAGTAAAATAGTAATGGTTGTTAATGCAAATAAAATTATTCTGAATAGTTTATACACTGAACCATATATACGAGTATATTTCAGTAAACCACTTGCTCTGTTTATTGACAGAATGTTGGTTGTTTTTTTTTTCAGGGGAGCGAGCATCAAAATTTTTGGCTTTGTCAGTGTTGAAGTAAATACATATCTGAGACCCTAAACCACTTCATTTTTATATGAGTTATCGAGGATTGGAATCGTACGAGACAACTCGGATGGCTTCATATTTATAGCATTGGAGCGTGGGTAAGAGAAAACTAAGTGCCGAGAAATTTCGTTGATGTTGCAGACAGAAAATAACGGGGACATATTGTCCTCAAATCGTTCCATGTAGCGCTGGTAGACACCATGGCCTATTAAAAGCTACGCAAAATGGAAATAGAGTTTCTATATTAGGCGATTATTGCGGGCTGCTGTCTCACCTCTCTTTTCATCTAAAAAAGGGTTGCGGATTTTCGTATTTGATTATGTTCGCCGAAAGTCTAAAGGAGAGTAGAACCAGTATTTCATGACTTCTCATATTTCTGATCTTTTTCGGCTATTTATCATAAGTACCGCCAGTTTCTCATCGCCTACAGAAATTTTCATCACATTTGACCAGTCTAATATAGTACCCAATTGCACAGTTGGCCTTATTATCTAACTGTGTGGACGCCGTCGTACATAATATACCATAACGTCTTCCTGCTTTTATCTGTACGGGATAATATTGCGTTTTTTTAGTTTGCACTACTTTTTATGACTGTCTTGTAGACCTCTTCAAACAGTAACCGAAATTGTGTTGTAATTACCTGTCATCACTTTCTGTGAAGCGAAATCGTCCCAAAAAGAGGTTAACTGATGCCTTTAAATTCACCATCATAAGAATATCGCTGCAATAGCACGATACCCACGATCCAATCAAAATTCTTACTGCAGGTCTGGTGGTTTTCAGAAAGTCTTCCGACTTTTTTCCCATTCATGTAATTACGGCCTTTATAACCTAGAGATATCATCTAGTTTGGACCATATATCATTTGTAATTACTAAAGTGTAGTAATTTTTTTACTATGTTCGTTAAACGGTCGTTGGGTACTGCCGTCTACCTCGCTCATTGACATCTCATAGCCATATCTGGTCAACTTAACAACTGACTAGTTTCCGTCGATATTACGACTTCCGGTAACCTAGTAAAGATTGACGCGTTGAGATGACGCAGTGAAACCAACGCGGCCACGGTATTTCTCAGCTTCAAAGACGCTGCAGTCGTCTGACGTACAAAAATGTTAACTAATCTTATAATTATCATGGGGTACTGATAGGCCTTTGTCCATTCTTGTCTAGTCGGAGTGCATTCAGGCTACATTCCACCCATTGTACTGTTTTCATATTGCTTTTTCTTCTCTCATGACAACGCTATGAAAAGCCTTAAACCTTGTTATTGCAAAGCCGGGCAGGGGCGCAAAAGGAGTTCCGGCATCGCATCCCCTTCAAGGCAGGATGGGCAAATGGGGTTGTCGTGTATGCCGATCAGAGATACATATTTGTGCGACGTAAAGTGTTCAGTCAACAATCCAGGCCTGCGTCAGTCATTGTCAGTTCTGTAAGGCCAGCAATGAAGTATTTGCTTAAATACTTTACCCTAGTCGTCCGTTTCTGTTGAGTTGCAACTGCGACAGAGTTTTTGTGATTCAGTTACAGTTTAGCAGTTCTTTCTCAATTTAGTGAAAAATTAAGTACTTTCGAACCACTTAGATGACTACAAACCTCTGTAGGCTTTGAGCTATTCTAGCTGTGATTAGATATGTGCAGCCAGTATTGACAAATGCTTCAACTGACGGGCATAAGAATTACTTTTGTCGTTAAAATAAGCACTCCTATTGCGCAGCGATTGGCGTAATAAGCTAAGAGTAATAGTCACAGAGCTTAAAAAGGCATTTGATTGGAGCGATGATGAAACTATTTATTCCCAAAGCTGAAATCTGACAAAGAAGAGCATTTTTAACCCAAAAATATTCCAAGTCAAGTTTATCTCTATATATATATAGATGGAATGTTTTTCGTATGACGGCGATGCTTGACCAAACGGGTGAACGGATTTCGTCTCTGTAAAAGGGATTTTTTGGAATTTCAGTGTGAAAGGTTTTTCGATAAAAAAAAGTACAAAACTATTTGTTGTTAATAACAACTTGTTGTTGCTAAAAAATTAATAAAGCTGGGATGTCAAGATTTCGTAATTTCATAGAGTTTTCCTATATTGTATGCCACTAAACTACTAAAGGGCAGGACCGATTTGGTTCATATTTGCAACATATATCAGTACTTTGGAAAGAAATATTTCTACCAAAAATTTGATCGCTAGATGGCGCTTTCGTGAGGATATTCTTAAAAACTGCATTTAGTTGCAGATTTGGATAATATTTAGAACATATGTTAGCCAATTGAAAAGAATTATTTGGACTAAAAACTTACTAGATAGGTGACATTGTAGCCGAGATATTTCTAAAATTCTTATACACTAGGAGAATGATAGATATCTGTACATATGAACATAAATATGCCACAATAAAATATTGAAAGCGCTTTTTTGATAGCACTTATATATCCTAAAACCAATTACGGTAGGGAAATGAAACTTCGTACGGACGCTTTTATTGTAAATACCTACTTATGGGGAAAAGTGGCGGGCATTGCAGAAGGGGACGTGGCACCTGCCATTCAAACTGAACTTTTCATATCGCTTATCCCTGGAACCGCTTAAGCAAACATTCTGGAATTTGACACAGCTACATACGTTATTAATTCCTAATGGCGAAAAGTGGCAGATATTCTTAAAGGGGGCGTGGCACCTCACATACAAACTGAAATTCTCATATCGCTTATTTTGGAGAAAATTTAACCCATGATTAGCGCTGCAGCCGAAATATAAAGAAACCCTATGTGTTTGGTCTGCTTTGGCCCTATGTTTATTTTATAAAAAAATTATTTTTCAGATGACTAAATGAAATTGAGAAAACGCACCTTTGCCTGACGCCCTTATTGCGATCTTTTGCATGTACTTCCAATTGCCGAAATTGCTCGAGGCGGCCGTTATTGGACCAGTAATACGGTGTTCACATGAGGCAACTTTAGAGGCGATTAATTGAGTCAAAAGTTGGCTGCCCCGATTGTTACTTTCAACTAAAATTTGCCTGTAAAATCGCCTATTGTGAACACCTTTTAAGACTCAAGGAAACCAGCCCATAAATAATAAAGCCGAATTGTAAAAGTGGCGTACTGAAAAGGAAAGATTGGACCACATCCGTTCAAGAAGGAACACGGTAGGTATATCAATGGCTCATTTCAACGATATTCAAGGATCATAGGACTCATTTAGCCAATGTATGGGAAAACTTTTCATCCTGTGGGACAGCGAGGATTCCTGGTCCTCCTTTAACAGAAAACGCGAAACTGTGCTCTTGAGTTTCCTTATAAGGACTTTTAGTGGTTTACGCATCGGACTAATGTTGTAGTTGCAAGATCATAGAAGATTTAGCACGCTTGGCAGAGATTTCACAGGTAGAAATAAAACCATCGGTAAAGCTCATGACATCAAAAGCGATTAGTATTCCATACACCACANACGCTTGGCAGAGATTTCACAGGTAGAAATAAAACCATCGGTAAAGCTCAAGACATCTAAAGCGATTAGTTTCCATACATAACGGCGCTATTGGGCTATGTGTGAGGAGGATTCTGCTATTTAGTCGTTTCAATTTTTTCAATTTACAGACCGCTTTTGCTTTTGAATGCTATTTTAGCATTCGCCAACGCAAAAGTTGTTATTAGGTGCCGCGAAACAAGCGGGAATTGGCTGGTANATGCTATTTTAGCATTCGCCAACGCAAAAGTTGTTATTAGGTGCCGCGAAGCAAGCGGGAATTGGCTGGTATTTTTTAAAAAAATTACTAATGCAAAAAATCTTCGAATTAACTTTCCTTAAAGTCAAAAGCTACATTCACTTTATTACAATGGTACATACAAATACCGTTATCAACTCATACGCACAAATACAACTTTATATGTACATACATATATACTGATACTAGGGTAGTTACATACATATGTACATATGTATATCAACAATAGCTTTCATGACAAAAAAAAACTGTAAATAGGGAAGCAAACTGGCTATATCTTCAGGCAAAGCAACACTTAAGATAACAAAGCAGTCGAGTAGAAAGAACAACAAGAAACAAGAAAACAAATAAAATATGGAAGGAATAACAAAAGAAACAGTACTTGATTGTGTGAGGATATGAGGATATGTGTGTTGTATGTATACTTATGTATGTGTACATCATCAGAATATCAGTGTATGCCATGGGGACTAGTTGGAATGTGTATAACTGTGCTGCTGGGCCAAGTTAGCAAACAGCGACTAACAACAACAATAACAAAACAAAACAAATAAAAACACTGAAGTGTGTAAGGTGCTGCTAGCAAAGGCAAGTGGACAACAATGGCGCCAGGCTGAAAGCGGACAAAACAAAAATTTCTGGAATAGCAACAAAAAAGGGGAAAATAAGATACCGAAACAACAATACACTAAAGAAAAGTTAACAACAATAAGAAGCAAGCGAGTGTTAGTTGAGCCGTGCAACCTTTCATACTTATTTGCTCCACTTCCGGCGATTGCGTACCAATACACGGAAGCGCGATAAAATCATAGACTTGCATACGCACACATACATATCTACATACGGAGTGTGCTACTAGCCTAAAGCGGTCCATAATGTGCTCATACATGCTAAAAATAGGAGGTTTTATTGCGAATTTTCATATTTTACGCAAAACTGCGTATCTTAGTCGTTGAGAAATTTGACAGGATAATAGGCAATTAAAATATATATCGTAGATACATGCATATACATAAACACAAAGTATGTGGTCTGAGGCCGCATATGTATACATACATACAAGTCAGCCTAAAACTTCGTAATCACATCAAAAATAAAGTTTTTTATTTTAATATTTTTATTGAGCTTTGACCCCCATTTGTTTATTAGGGAAATTTGTGAAGGCAACAAAGTAGCTATTTCGAAGATCACCACACCTCCTCATCAGACTTCTTTTTTCTAGACTTTAGCAAATGCTAGAAATGCCAACCAGCTCAGTGCACATCTCTCGACTGATTACCCCATGCGACAAAAACTAAAAAATGTCACACCACACGAAATATTCGATAAACTCACGAAACTATGGGCCAAATATTGCAAAACTGCGCTTTTAGTTTTTCACTTTGACGTCAGTATTTTTTCAAAAGACTTTGAAATTTTAGAGATATCATTATTTTAAAAAAATATTTAAAAAATCAATGCATTCTACATTGCAATATGGGTACTAAATGAGAGAGAAATTCTGTAGAATTTAAAAACAAAAAATTTTTTTGATTTACAAGGCCGAATAGGTATTGAAATAGAGCTTTTAATACATTTTTTATTTTTAAGTTAAGAAAGTTTGCGGGACGAACATCGATGATGAGGTCCGTGATTAGTCCGTGAAAAAATCATTACTTCAAAAAAAAATATTGCATATTTAAGGATTAAATTTGTAAGGGCATTTTCCATCCCCATTCGTCCTTATGCACCAAAAAATTTATTCTGTTGAAATTCTACAGATTTTTGTCTTCTATATGATACCCATATTGTTATCCTACATTGCACTGAATTTTTTAAATCATATTTTGAAATAATCATATCTTTAAAATTTCAAAGTGCTTTAAAAACCCCTGACATCAGAGAGAAAAACTAAGTACGCAGTTTTATTATAATTCACGAATATGTACATTAATATTTTTTTGTGTGTTTAGAATTTGAATTCAGCTCAATAAACGAATTTTCGAAGAACACCACTCTGTACCTGTCAAAATGTACAAATCTGTACAAATGTACAAATCGTGTGATCCCTGCTTTATGTTTTTTTACATCTTTTATAAATCAACTTCCGTTAAGCGTTGGCCCATCTGTGTAAAGTTCATTGGGTTTACCTTCCATCTTTGACAAGATGTCGGTGGAGAGAGATATGATTGGAGCCACTTAAGTTTCGGCGTAACTTATATTATTAGAGGCAAAGACATAGCTTCCAAAAATCTTAAAGTATCCTAAGCTTTGCCTTATCTTCTAGTGGGTTTTAGGAGCAGTAAGAAAACTTCTAGAGTACTACACTTGCAGACATGGGGCGGCATTGAGGAAAAAATATGTTTGCATGCTAGGTGAAGTAATCAGTTCACCATGGCATGTATGACTTTCTGCTGGAAATTCTAACTAACATTAAATGCGTCGATTCTATCGCATCCATTCTTCACAAAAGTCTATTAATTCAATATTTGTAATTTTTGNGAAGTAATCAGTTCACCATGGCATGTATGACTTTCTGCTGGAAATTCTAATTAACATTAAATGCGTCGATTCTATCGCATCCATTCTTCACAAAAGTCTATTAATTCAATATTTGTAATTTTTTTTGTTGTGCTCCAAAAATACTTAAAGATTTTGTTAATATGTAGAGTGTCTGATGCTTTCCTTTTCAATGTAGTCAACCGGTTATAAAAAAGCGTTTTTCACGTTGTCTGACAAACGTAAAATTATGAAATTAAGCGCTGTTGGAGAATAAATATGTGGACTATGCTTGCCAACAAATGACAACTACAAACTACCAAATATATATATGTTTATGTTAGTCCTTATTTAAAATAAATATGAATGTTTCAAAAATTTTGGTTGCGTTGCTATCTATCGTGTCCACTTTTTTTATAGAAAAACATGTCTCAAGTAGATCCCGCAAATTCTGCATACGAACCAATCTCACTAATTTCTCAAATTTCGGGTTGGAAAATTATTTCTTATCATCTGGTAACCTCACAACATAACTGCCGAATTCACAAAGTAAATGCGAATTTTCCGTATAACGGTAATTTACAGAAACACGAAAACTGCGATAACTCAATAACTACTGAAGCTAATTGACTCAAAATCGATGACTGCAATAAAAACTTATCGGAAGATTAGATTAATATAGATTTTCGGATAATGGCCATGGCGCCCTCTACTTATGACCACAAATGTGTATTTCGGTGAATGATTTATCAAATTCCAACCAAACTCGGTGCACGTAATAACCTTGGTTCGGAAAAATTATTCAAATCGGACTAATATTACACTGTTATAGACCTTAATGGGCGTGGCACCGGGATTCGGGATTCTCTGGACTTTTAGGAATATTTGGGAATTTTTTCGGAATCATTTCAGGATTTTTCGGGAACTCTCACGCGCAGAAGTATATTTAAAGCATATCCTTAAATTTTATTAACATCCAAAAAATAAAGAAAAAAATGTCCGGCAAATTTTATATTTTTTTAATATTATTTTTTTTCTTTAAAAAGCAGCACACGCAAGGAAAAAATTATTGGAAATATTTTCTCAGTGCACTCGAGCTTTGAACTTTAGTGTTTAACATACGTATTGCTACACATCCGCCGCTAGTTATTAATCGTGTCAATGAATGATTCAAATTCATGCTTAACCCGTTTGGGACTGCGCTTTTGTTATAAGAAACTTTGCGGAGATTCCACAAAAAATTAGAAAGATCCGCTCAAATTAAATCCATAGATATGTATATATGTTAAAACAACTACACACGCATATCTCTATGCATACATATGAACATATTTCAGTTTCTGCGCATTCATTGGCAACAGCAATGATTTTGTCATCTTGTTATTTTACGCTTCTTTGTTTTGTAGCGTCCCTTGTGTCCCCAACTTTATACAGCATAACAGAATTTCTTTTCAGGCATTGTTTGGCTAGCTGGAAATGTTGATAGAAAAATTCTTTGCTTATCGCACCTGCATACATACATATGTTTGTACGTAAGTACATATATAAATTGAAGAAAGTTGTAAATGGAGACGGCATAGGGTGGTAAAAACTTGTCATGGAAATGAAGGTGTAGAAAGAAGTGAATGCACAAAAACTTGCAGTTGTACTCGGAGGGTATAGTAACAATTACTTCAAAACTTGGTGATATTTGAATTTTACAACTCCAATGGGTGATTGCGTTCAGAGCTTGCGAATCGGTATGATGGCATCACATTTCATCCTGTTATACTTCTTCAAAGGGTTTGCTATTGTTTTGTGTTTACATAAAGAAATATATATATATATATATGTTTTTTGCAACACTCATATGATGTTTTTCTATTTATCGGAGACCGAATATAACAATTTGATTGAAACGAAATTGTTAAAGTTGGGCACTATAAAATAATCTAGTAAATTGGAAAAAACCAAAAAATATTAACTGATATTTTAATTACTGATTATTTGTATATAGTAAGCGTTAAATTCCCAAGTGGATTGATTATGTTACAGCTCGAGTTCTAGTATCATCTGCGACAGAATACATAAAGGTTTCTACTTNTTTTCTATTTATCGGAGACCGAATATAACAATTTGATTGAAACGAAATTGCTAAAGTTGGGCACTATAAAATAATCTAGTAAATTGGAAAAAACCAAAAAATATTAACTGATATTTTAATTACTGACTGAAAGACAAAGTCACATCTTCCCTTTACCAATAGGAAAAATTTCCTGGGTATGAGCAATATAACAGTGAAAGAGGCCTTAGCCTTTGCTCTCACGGAGGATAATTATATTGATCTAATCTTAGATTCTAAACATCCCTGATGGTCTCAGATTAATGCATTCAAATCTAAAGGCATTGGACTGCCTTCTATGGCCCACGGATGAGAGCATTTTAAAAGGGAAAATCTTCACGATCTTTTGAGATAAGATCATTTCCACTACTTGAGTGCATTTAGAACCAGTTTTGCCACGGACAATTATTTTTCTTTTCAAAAGCTTCTACCAAAACCTACCAATAATTTTTGTGAGCTTTTAATTTTTTTTTTTCAGTGTCAAGTTTACTTATTAAAAACGTAGATAACATAACCTTAAGTAAAACTAAAATACAGCTAGTACAATAAAACAAAAATTAAGCCTGTATAACAATTCGATATGCTGTACAGACTTTTGCAAATGTACGTATCTTCATTGTTATTACGTCGGGAAAATACTCCCACTGCGACCTAAGGAAATCTATTGTACTAAACCCTAATTATAATCACTCCAACCGTAGGCTACTTAAGGACTTCAGCACTTTGGTGATTCAGTCTGCTATTCATTTTAAGTGGGCAGTCATATAAAATATCTATGTTCTGAGGTTTCCTGCACCAGCCCAAAAAACCTGCAGTCTGTCTCTACATAAATACCCATTTTATACAAAACTTAACTTGCCCTTCAGGTAGCCAGTAAGAGTTCTAATATCCTTCCGGCTAAGTTCAAGGAGTTTTCGGAGTTCCTACTGGAAGACGTTACGGATCTCTTCGATTGTCATTCAGAAACTTTCCAGGCTTTATAAGTACTCAATAGACTGTAAGTACAACAAATTTTTACAAAATCTAATTTCTGTTGTTATAATTCATCTGGAACTTAACTGCCATCGATAAAAGTTGCTGTTAGATTCCAAACAATGTTTAGTTTCTCATAAAAAATATCTTGCTCAAACTAACCATAGCGTTAAAAAAGAATGCTAAAAAGTTTACTGCAACATAATTTATACAGTGTTGCCACTCACATGTTTTTTCCCCCACCAAAAAAACGTACCAAAATGGTTTTGAGAGTACCAAAACAATTTTTTTGGTGGGTAACAAAAGAGAAACAGTTTTTTCTAATTTAATATTTTTCAAAAAATAAACAAAAAGTTTTAAACATAAATTAAAATAACTGGTTAAAGAAATATTTTTTTTTTCAGACAGAGTTTTTTTCACAATGTCTATATACAACATTTTTTATTTTAATTTTTTCCGTTATTAAAAAACATATAGCTCATACTACAACAACAACCATAAAAATGTAATTTCTAAAATGTGTTAAAACCTCAGGAAAAATTCAATCAATTTTTATGCAAATCTCCAATTTTTTAAATAGAGTTTTGAAAATTTTTTGAGTATGCAGCGTAATGAACTTAAAATTATTATTTTCAACAATTCAAAGATCATTTCATTTGGCAATGAAATTTAACATTAAATATCAAAATGAACGGCTCTATTCTGTATCAGTGATAAATTCTTGTCACAGTTTTTGTTACGGAAAAGTATATGAAAAAGTTAAAACTTGTCAGTAAAAAAAAAAAATGTCACTGATACAGATTCGGGCTATAAATAATTAGGAAAGTCACATACATATATATTCAACGACTGATTTGTAAATTTTTGAGCAGTGAACGGGTATTCAACTTGGAGACATTATAAAATTACATACTTATGTTTAGTATTGAACGTTTCTTGCTAAATGCCGTTTATTTAGATATTTTATTGCCATATTTTGAATATTATATAATTGAAAGGCGGTGTTGCTATAATGCACAATAAAACTAATTAAGGAAATACTTACACTACTGCAATAGGATGGTCAAACCTAAAAATCAGCTAACAAAGTTACCTTCAAACACTTAATAAACAAAAGTCGAAAAGTCATCGAGTGAGAGTTGATTCTATTCAACCTGGGGTAACTGAAGTCGATTCCAAAAAGTCGAGTACTTTCAGCAAAAAGTCGGTTTATGACTAACGTAAGAGCCGACTTTTCCATTAATATTGTATTCCCTAACTGTCGTCTTTAAGAAAAAATTACCAAAATCAAAATCAAAGTACCAGCGTACCAAAATATTTTCAAAGTACCTCGTTATAACAAAATTTATGTTTTCAAACGCAATCTAACAGAGCACCACATAAACAACAAAGCAACACAACAACAAAGATAAAGAGGGTCGACAACATTGACAGCTCAAGTAAAGAAAGGTTAAATGGCAAAAAAAAAACTTATTAAATGGCACTTTAAAAGATGTAAAAAAAAAGAATTTTAGTAGCAGCAAAACGTTGATACAAAAGGGTTAAAGTTTCGATTTACGACAATTATCGCTGTCAACAAGTACTTGAGGAGCGCGGATGAAGCGCTGAAAGTCTAGTGGGCGTATTTTTTTTTTTTAATATTTAACTGAACTAGAAGCAGACTGCTGACCTTACTCAACAAATACGTAAATGGTTTTCTATGATAAATGTCACACCTTCTTTCAACTGACGGGCCAATAATTAGATAAATTGTGCATTTTGAAAGGTGTATTTTTTGTAATTGATAAGGATGCATCTTGCAAAAAAAAATTGTTAAATTTTATTAACACACAATATATGGATATAGTATAGAAGCATACATACATATGTACATAAATAAGTATATACATATAGATTTCAACAAAAAGATGATAAAGAGTTGGAAATTGTCTCTTTAATTGGAGTTCTAGAAAACACTGCGTTAAATTTCTATCGCCGCGAATCTCTAAATTAATATCAAGTTAGCCTAAAAATATTCAACGTCACCATGGAAATAATTCATATTGTTACTCCCTTCTCTACTTCAAACTTCAAACTTCAAAAAAAAAAAAAATGGTATTTTTTTTAAAGTATTTACATATAAAGTGGGCAGATTTTTTTCAAATTACAAACACCTTTTATTTCAGCTTTTTATAGAAGATAAATATACGACTTTTGGAAGAAGGTGCACTATATGCGAACTTCCAGTGGAAAGTCGATATTTTGCCTACTTTCTAAATACGTGTAAAACAATATTAACTAACCATGTGTCTTCTCATTTGTACCCTTTCTATCTGGGTTATGCCTCTTCTTCTTTCCATGGCTGTCAGATTTCGATCTTCTTACTGCAGAGCACTGATCACATACAGCTTTTCACTCCTTGACCTATTGAAGAAAACAAACCCAGTATAATCTCTCCTTAGCCCTATTTAAGCTTTTTTTTGGTTACCAATCTTATTCATGTCGACATTTGTGCGACTCATTGAAAATTTCCGAAACTCCTAATATTTAACAACTACATACATAAGTGCCATATTGCCAAGTTCGAAAGTTCCTTCGGACATTACCGGAATTGTTTGACATTTTCCGTTCCAGTTTCTTTTCTTAATGAGCTCAACAAGGCGTCTATTACCTAAGCTGGCGAAATTAAAAACTAACTGGCGATAGTTAATGCACAGTTTTGACAAATTGTTTACTTATTTCATACACAAAATTTTTGCGCATTTTCATTTGACCACTCATTACTTCTTAAGGATAGGTAAGGTAGGATTTCCTTCATTAGTAACTTGATTTTGAACCGAATTCACAAAAAGGAGGAAGGCTATCCATTCGTCGGAATATTTTTATTTTATTTCTTTATGTATGTTACCGCATAACTTTGGACTACGTTCGTTAACCGATTTCTATAATTCTTCTTTTAAAGGAAAGGTGTTACCGCACAGGTGGTCCCAGTCTAATTTAATTTAAATCCGATCATTGGATCATGACGAGATTAAGGATAATCTTAAATTTTTATATGGGACTTGAAGTCGGTTTTTTCTTTTTGCTTAAAAATTACTTGTTTTGTAACAAAACAGGCTTTAGCACAAGAGCAAAAATTTGACACAGAACCTGTTATTTTTAAAAATTTTCTTCTGTTAAAATTAGATTTTTTTTGCATATTTTTATATATGTCAGAAACTATCAGACCTATTGAAAAGTGATGTATACAAAGTCTATGTTGTTGGCTTCCATTTTCCGTATCTTATATTAGCATTGTTAAATTGGTTCACAAGATATACGTGATTAAGTGGAGCCACTTTTTGTTTTAAGCTGAATAACGGTAAATTAAAAATATCTCGAAAACGTATCCATAGAATACAAAATTAACTCGACTTTTGGAATCAGCGGGCGATTCCACATGGGAAATGGATAGGGGCATCCGTGGAATAAAAATCAAACACAAATTTGTAATCCAGTACTATTTTTCAAAAAAGTGGAAAAAAGTCAAAATAAATTTCTGAGCTAAATTAAAGGTTAAGACGTA
Organism: Rhagoletis zephyria; assembly: GCF_001687245.7. Taxonomy (NCBI): domain Eukaryota; kingdom Metazoa; phylum Arthropoda; class Insecta; order Diptera; family Tephritidae; genus Rhagoletis; species Rhagoletis zephyria. Next base: position 69,811 of record NW_016159379.1, on the reverse strand, counting down.
TGTATATAGTAAAATCTCACGGGAAATATTTTCGTAAAACACTTTAACCCATTAACTCCCGCCTGAAGAAACCTTTCAAAAGGCAAATTTGGAATTTCGTTAGAGGATTGATGTGCTCTCCTTTTTTTCATAAATTTTTTATTTTAATTTTTATATATTTTTACGTGAGTGGCATAAAGATTTTTCCTGAGAAGACCCCTGGTAAAATTTTCCGAAGAATAATTCTCTACAACAGTTTAATCCTCTCACCACCTTCCAAATTAGCATTTTGAGAGGTCTCTTGAAGTTAGGGTCAAAAACGAATCCTTCAGGCGGTATCTAGTGGGTTAAAATGTTCCACGAGGACATTTCCCAGAAAATTTTACTGTATACATACATCTTAGTCTTTAATTTAGCTCAGAAATTTATTTTAACTAATTCTTCCACTTCTTTGAAAAATACTTATGTCGGAACATAACAATTTTAGTAGGCCATAAAATAAAAATACGAGCTAAATTTTGCAATTCCATCGAGTGTTTTATTACTGGATATGTATAGTTTCAGAAAATATTAGCAAAGTCCGCGCTGTGTGCGGCTGTCGCACAGTGTTATCGAAGTTCGATCATATAATTCTTTTATAAGTAAAAAATATTTTTTAAATGCGCATTGCTATTTAAATTAAAAAAAAACTTAAGCAAAATGTTACATTTAACAAGACAAATTGCTGCGTTAGCCACAAACCCAAAAAGTAGACAACAACATGCAGTGATTTACGCTAATGCATTTTTAAGCGCGCAAAAGTTGACTTGCAAATTGCGTAAAGTAAAAATACCGACAAGTAGTTAGCGCTAAAAACATCGTACAATGGATTACATTAGTAAAACCAAAAAATTAAAAAAAAAATAAAGAGAAAGAACAAAAAGACACTACCGATGATAATTTAGCGCCCCATAAAGGACGAAAATGCTTACGTTGACAACACTAACTGAATTATGAGCGAATGGCAAGCAGAAGCTCGCAACTGGCAGCGCGCTAAGTGGGCATAAATCAAAGCTAGCAGATATTTAGTTGTTAGCGCACAAAGCAGTGTCGTATACGAAAGAGATGTTTGCTGGCTGCCACCACGACTTCATTGCTCATCTTCAGCTTTATCTGCATCCTCAGCTTCAGCTGCAGTTACAGCTTCGTCATCATCTGCATTTTATCCATCTACTGCAGCGACCTTCCTTTTCTTTTGTACTATTTTCTCTTATACTCGTCGTACAAATCCATTCGCTATGCTGCATGTCTTCGCAATGAAAAATTATGCATACACACATTAATATTGTTTTTTTTGCATTTTAGCTCTAAAAATTATTATCATTGCATATCTTAGGGCGCGTTAGCAATTCCAAGTAGTACGAGTAGTACATAAATTTTGTAGAAGAAAAAATAAAAACGGGCAATAAGGCGCGTAGGTGTTATGAAAGTAAAATAAGTAGTAGTAAGTAAAATCAACAAAATGCACAAAAAGAAACGCTAAGAGAAAATTGCTTTAAATTCTACTTTATTTTACATCCATTCTACGAGTAGCCCTTGGCAAGCAAAAGATAAGTATCGGGAATGCGTAGCAAACAGGTGCTAAATCTAAATGGACTCAACAATGGCGTAGTAAGACAGCACTAAATCCATTTCGTCGTCATTGTTGCATCAGCAACTCGCCCCAACTCTATTCAACTGCAGCCATTTTAGTAGTCATAACTCTTACATTTTTTTAACTTAACATTTTTACTGTATGTAGTATGTGTATGTATTTATATGCTTGCGTGCGCAAAACTCTGTTCGTAAAGTTTCTGCATTCACGCACGTTCGTTACTCGCAGATATATTTTCACTCTTCGCCTGGAATTTTGCCATAACTCATTTGTGCTTTTCAGCGGATGGCGGCTACCATCTTAAATGTTTAGTGACTACAACGTTTCCTTCCGTTTATCATCAACCATTCTATAGTAAATACAAGCTCAAATGTACAAACATACCGTGTTTTTTTTTTCTTCGCTAAGTATGTACCAAATTTTAAGCTGTGTACGTAATATCCGCTCTGGTCAGTGNTAGCGCTACAATAGCTGACCAACATAGTAGTTGCGCATACGCTCCATCTTTCCTGGGTATTTGCCGTGCAAACTGGTTAATTCAACCAAATAATCGTAAAAAAGCAACACCACTGTACGTGCAAAGCTGCTAAACGAGTATGAAGGGGGCAAGTGATAAATTCAAAAGTCCATTTAAACGCGTCTTAAAAGTGTACTTTAGACGGATTACACTGAGAATTTTAATTTATTAACGAAAAAACTCAGAGTATGTTCCGAAATAATTATTTCAGTGTTTTGAATTACATGTAGTGCTATTTAGGAGGAAATTTAGTGTCTATGTAATTGTAAAAACCAACATTTTAATTTTTTCATTAGGTCATAGAATGTCCTAGGAATGCGCTTAATGTGATTCTGAATCAATTGCCAATAGAACACCACACCAAGGAAATTGAGCAATCAGACTCAAAGAGCCGAGCTGCTGAGGTACTCTGGACAAGCTCTCAGAATTAGCAGAAACGTCAGTGTATATACCTCCATCTTTAGATTTAAGGAAAAATCTTTAGCTAAGTTTTCGTCTTAATGGGAATGGAAGAGAGTTCTGGCAGTATCTTTTTATACTAGCAGGTCCAAAATATGCTATGGTGTATGCGCGAAGGTTGGTTTTAGCGGAGAACGAGGACAAGACAAAGTACCTGGTGGCAACATATAAAAAGTTTTCGCATATGGACAGACGTGGCAGTCCTAACATTGAAGTAGTGAAGGACTTAGTTTAACAATAATATTAATATGGAGATAAAGCAAAGACTAACGCTTACCATCAGGTGGTACTTTGGGCTCGGTAGGCAATTGAAAATCTGTCATCATGCATCACATATATGGCGCAGAAACATGGGCGATTTCTACAAAATATGAAAAGGCTTGGGGTCTATCGAGAGAATTATTCTACGCAAGATCTATGGCCCGTTCGCGTGGACCATGAGTACCGAAGAAGAGGGAATGATGAACTGCCCGAGCCTTCCAACAACATGGGCATAGTTAAACGCATAAAAATAGAACGATTGCGCTGTCGTGGACATGTTATACGCATGGAAGACGACGCATCGGTGAAAAGATTTTCGACTCGGCACTCATGGGCGGACAACAAAAGCAAGGGCTACCAAGAACACAATGCAAGGACTTAGTGAAGAAGTGTGGGCGGAGGTGTACTCTAAAATTCTGAATATCTCTCCTCCCTGTTTCCGACTATCTAACTTTACTAGCATTTTTTTTAATTGGGCTGAAAATTTAAGGGGCTTGTAGCGCTTTGAAAAGAAATTGTAGAGGAGCACAAAAATAAAACATATTCTCAGATAGCCAGACAGTACTTCTGGAATTAAATTCTAAATTAATGAGATATGAAAGTGGCCGAGTCAAAAGGCATCTCACTAGTCTGGCTTCCCAGCCATAAGATGATATACAGTTCTGAAGAATGACAATTGGTTATAGATAGAGCATATCGACCTATCTCGCCTACCAGTTAGAAAACGACCTATCTTAGAAATCGTCTAGAATGCCCCATTTCAGAATTTGGTAGAAGATCGCCCTATCTCAGCTATCCACTCAAAAACGCTTTATTTCAATATACCTTCGTTATTTTTTCAGTTCAGATAGAAGGCATTTCAGTTAAATTCTGAATTAGGGCGTTCTTCGACCAAATTGTGAAGTAGGGCGTGCTTGCAAAGTCTTCTGGGACAGGTCATTTTCGAACCGGCTGACGAGATAGGTCGGCCTTTCACTCAGCCGTCGATATCCTGATTTACCTGAAGCCGAGATAATAAACTTTGCAGTAATCAAGAAATACGGTTTCAGTTGGCACGAATGGATTAGTCACGTTGAAGCAAGCCATAAATTTGCAAAATTGCAAAAAGGAAAACCTCCTAAGGAGGTCCAAAGAAAACCTCTTAAGGAGGTCAAGAAGAAAGATCGCTAAGTTAATATCCACGACCACAGATCACTGACTCCTTGGTGAACGGGCACGCAGGATGGGAAAAAAATTTTAAAATCTTATACATTGCATTCATATATACAAATTTTATACGGATGCCCTAAAATATGCTTTCCCCATTGCATATTTTATATATAAAATTTTTAAAATTAAGAAATTGTTAAATAAATCATCGGGTATTATTTTATTAACTCTTTTGAAGATGATGAGATATTTCTTGTTTGAAAAATATTGGTTTTCAAAGATTCTGTACCATTTCCATGCAAAATAGTTTTATGGCCATATAAAATACATGGTAGACTTTGAGCGCTAAGAGCCCTTTTAAATATTTTTTTTATTTCAAAAAACGGGGTATATTTTTTCGATATAAAACAATCCCAGGGAACAAAAGCATTAAAATCCCGACTTGAATTTTCTCACGGCATATGAACGAACTATACCGGAGAATACCTAGTATTTCCTCTGCCTATTTTTGTCCTGGAAAACTGCAATTCGAAATCTTCTTTTGGTTCTGGCTGGCTTTAACTCTAAAAACTTTTATAATTTTAAACGTTTCGTTAAGTATTATCTTGGCTCTTTTTAACCTAACCTACCCAAGACAGAGCCAAGAATAGCGAAAGAAACTAGCAAATATTCATAGCTAGTGGGCCCTCTTTTTCGAACCATTCACTTACAGACTTTAATATTGATCTCAAAAGTATAAAAAGGTAGAGTCTGCTGCGACACCCCACAAAATTTAAGAGAAGTAGCTGGAACTAGACTCTATTTTCTGAGCTCATTTTTGTGCTCGGAGAATTGAGAACTCAAGTCAGTTACTGCTTTTGACATATGTATATGTATAGCAAAGTGCATTGGACTTANTCTCTTCTCAACTACCAGTTAAGGTTCTACGGCAGATTGTTGCTTTTTCAATGAAGCTTATGTTAAGTTACCCTAAGCTGATGCTGATTTGGCCATAGGTAGTTAGTTGGCCCAAAGGTAAATGTTCAACATACTTTTTCCCTCCCCTCAAGGAGCCCTCTCCGCACCTTTGGCTTCTTTTAACTCCTCCAGGGCAAGCAAAATTGAATTAAATATCGGCCATTTTGGAGTTGTAAACTTCTTTTATGTGCTTGCATATTGTTTGTATGCGTTTGCTTTCCTTCCCTGTGTTGTTGCTGTTGTTAGCAACAAGCAATTTAACTTAAAATTAGGTGCGTATACGTGAGTTTGCAGGGCAAAAATGTTTTCTTTGTCTTAGTAATTTATTGAAAGCTTGCAGTTAGTTAACTATGTACACCCATGAGTTTGTTTTTCTGTTTGGAAATTTGGGTAAGTACCTAATTAAGCTACCACCAAATTCTCCAACATTTTGTGTTTTTTTCTGAAAAAGGTTTTTTTTTACAAACCTTTTGCCGAAAATTTTGTAAGCAACATGTATGTATTTTGATAATATTCCTTTATTTCATAGTCACTCAACAAAAATTTCAAATTCACTAAACAATATCTCTGTAGTCATTACAAAAAAAATTTTATTTTTCAATTGTTTGCTAAGAATTCAAGCAAATTTTAAAATTAGTATTTTTTTTCAGTTCCGCTTCTAGTAAGTGTTGGTATGCCTTTTCACGTTTTATTATGCGTGGCAATCTGTCTTTTATGAAATTCATTCTTTTGTTTCGCGCAGGGTTTTACGAAATTCCAACGACCGCGGCTTTTAGGAAACAAAAGTAATGCTGGCGTGTCTCAATTGGGTTGACACAGTGCAGACAGCTCTTATAGACATGACCCAGATTACTTCGACATACCGGAGATCTGGGTACAGAATTCGGAAACAAGTCGCGGCCCATTTCTTCGAGTCACTCCGCCTATCTAACAAGAGCGCCAATCTGAACCCGGTCCAAGAAAATCAAACGCTTTTTATTACTTAGATTAAATAATCAAATAGTCAAGATGATTGAAAATTCGACCCCACAAGTGCTGCTATAATAACAAGAACTACAAAGATTTCATCTGCATATTTGTCATAGACCTACGCCTTTAAATCACAGACTGCAGAAAAGCGATTTTTTTTTTCTTTTCTGATGCAGAGATGTTCTTAGAACATCTAGAAGCATTTCTGCGTCAAAAATAAACTTTTAGAGAGATACGTCTTTTTGGCGGTGAGGGCTCGATATGTACCACGAAAACGTACTTATACCAACATGATATATCGCTGACTTGAATTTTAGTTACTGGAGCTGAAATTGCCATTTGTTTTTTAGCAAAAATTAAACGCAAAGTTTTTGAGCAAAAAATAACCGGCAATTTCTGATTTGAATTGATAATACCACGAAATACTTCCTATTTTTTTTGATTTTATCGAGATTTTTCAAGGCCGTTCAAGATTTTTGGGGAGCTTTTAGGAGTTTTCGCGGCACTTTTTTCGTGACTTTTCGGAATTTTTTGCTTCTATGATTATTTGGAAGTAGGGTTGCCAGCCGTACTGCTTTGGGGGTAAACGTACTTCTTTTTATTGCAATTTACTCCCTTATACTCCCAAAACAAATATCTGCAAATGTACTCCTTTATTGTTTTGTACTTCTTTTGTACTCCTTTTTCCAGCAATTAATATTTTATACAGGGAGTAAAATAATAACTGTTGCACAGTTTTTTTTTGGAAAATAAAAGGGATTTTTATATATTTTGTGAAAAAAGTTTTTTATTGTTAATTTTCCACAGATCTGATCGTTGACGTCTATTATATTTTTAGGCCCAAATCATTCATCATTTGCTTAAACTTTATTAACTCGTTTTTAAATTTTAAACTTCATTTTGGTTTACCCACGCTTAACACTTTGAGAGAAAAGCGCAAGTAAAAAAGCAGTTAATTTTCCACAGATTTTACTTAAATTTTATTAATTAGTTTTTTAATGTTTACCTTCATTTGGGTTTACTAGCGGGTTTGGGAGAAAAGCGCAGGCGGCACGCAAGTCTTCGTCGGTTACTTTATAACATATCTTCTGTAACCATACGCTAATTTCCCCAATTTGGGTCCTTTACATTCCGTCTTTTGTCCAACATAAGGCCTCATACTCAGCAGTCGGAAAGACTCGGAATTGGTGACTAAGTAGGGCATTCATTCGACCAACCCTATACTGTTTTTTTTTATTTTTTACACAAAGTCTACGAAAAAATAACCCAGAAAAAGACGTGCGTGCCGCATGTACTTATCTCCCAAAGCTGACAAATACAAACAAGGACTAAAATTTTAAAACTAAAGTTATCAAAAAATACTTTTTTCGCAAAATCTGTGAAGGACCTTCTGTTTTTTAAAAATCTGTGAGACAGTTGTTATTTTACGCCCTGTACTTTGTCATTCATATTGTGGCAAACACTACTTAGTAAGCAAAGCTAAGTGTGATAGTGAAAAGATGTAAGCACGGTCGTTGCCAAGTAGGTGCAAGGCGCTCGGGTATAAAAATCAGATAAATATTAAATTAGTTATAAGGATTAAATTAAAAACATGCCCATACATTCAGGAAATGTCTAGAATTATTTTGTAGAATTTAGTTGAGGAGACTTTCCTAATAAAAGCGGTCATTGAAGAGGCGGTGAGCGAAGGGGTATCTCCAACCCCCCTTTTTGGAGAGGGCATGAATATCCATTGACAAAAATTCAAGCCTCCTATGGGTCCCTAGGGACCCATCAGAAAAATCGTCATAAATCACAATTTTCACTTGCGTCCACAGTATTTTTGCATAGAATTCCTTCCTGAGTAGGCGGCCTTCGGCCGCGCTTAGGTTTTGTAACCCTTACTACGTAAAATTCTCCTTTCTGTGTTGCCGAAGAAGAGAGGAGAAACCCTTCTTCTTTTGTTAAAAGTGTATAACATTTCATGTAGATATAACTCCGGCTTCGGTAACCACAGTATTTTTGCACTTAGCTCCTTTCTGCTTAGGCGGCCTTCGGCCGCTCTTAGGGACTATAAGCCTTACTAAGTAGAATTCTCCTTTATGTGTTGCCGAAGAAGAGAGGCAATGTCCCGTGAATATTCAGCACTTTTTAAGCGAAAAAACGCAAGTGAAAATTGTTTTTGGCCTTTTTTCTAAGGGGTCCCTTGGGAACCAATGGGGGTCGTGATGGTCGGAAGTAACATTTTTATCAATGACGATGCATGACCTCCCCAAAAAGGTCGTTTGGAGTGCCACGCCTACTCCCTCTTCGATCACCATCTCTTCGTCGTTAACTGCCAACCCATTAAGTTATTTATTTTTAACATTTATTTTTGCTTTGAAAAAGATTTCTAAGATATTTTTGTTTGTTTATACCTAATTAATGGTGGTTTGTAACAATAAAAAAATAAATAAAAAATAAAATTTTACTCCTTTTTTATATGTTGTTCTGCTTTTTTTCTATCGAAAATATAAGTGTACTCCTTTTTTCGTTTTAAAATCTGGCAACCCTATTTGGAGGCTTTTTCATATTTTTGCAGAATCCTATTTCTTTAATTTTCAAGACTTTTTCTGGACTCTTTGGAGACTTTGTTGATATTTTCGAGTAATTTTTGAATCCCACGATACTTCCATAGTTTTTTTGCACTTTTCAGAATTATTTGCTATTTCTTGTTCAAAAATGTTTGTTCAAAGTCTTATTTTTTAGTTATTCTGATTATTTTTACCTTTTATTGTGTTAAGGCAACGTTTTTAAGCAGAAAATAACCTATTTTCTCAGTTTTATCAAACTTTTTAAATTTTGGAGAACTTCCAAAATTCTTTCGCCACTCTTTAATTTTTCGTGATTATTCGGAATTATATGCGTTTTTCCTTTTGGGGCTTTTCTGATACTTTTATGATTTTTTCGAGGCTTTTTCGAGTAATTTCGAATTACTACAATACTTCCATAGATTTTATTTTGCGAAATTTTCATAGTTTGCTTTTTAAGAATTTTTCAGAACGTTTCTAGATTTTAATTTTTTCAATTTTTGGTATTTTAACGATACTTTTAAGATTATTTCGAGAGTTCATCTTTGGAATCTTTTGGGATTTTTCGGGTCTAAAAGTATATCTAAATCTTAACTTTGCATACTGTGAGTGCCTTAAAAATATAACAAAAATTACAGGCTATTTTCAGCTCATGGTTGTGAATGTTACATGCATATGTATGTATATACATATTTATATTCCAAGTGTACACAATAAACAAAATGAGGGATTTCACTTACCTTCATAAAGTATGTTCTTGCTTTCAAAACTGGTTTGCAACTTCCATACTTTGATAACAACTGGCGAAAAGCAATATACTCGTATACTTTTTTACTATTATTTCACATTTACACACTACTTCTAATAACTTTCTCCACTTTTGTCATCTCCTTTAGGTTGCACACATCGCTGACTTAGAATGAAAAAGTTCTCTTTTCATTGAATGTTAAATGCATTAAAAAATTTTTTGAAATTTAACTTAACTTTACGACAGAAGAATTATGAACATTATTCTTCCCTCTTTTTTTCAATCACAATAGTGCTTTAAAAATATAATATGAATTCTGGTGATAAATATTGCAAAAAAGTTTAAACCCCGAGAACAAAAACTTTTAATTTAACAATAATAATTAATTTTAATTATTTCAAAACGACATGCGCTTCCATTTTTTTACAGATATTATGTATTTATTTTTAATTACATATTTTTTGTTATTTATTGACTATCTTTTACTTTTCATATATGTATATATATATGTATTTTTAATGTTTTAATGATGTAACTTAATATTTTCCATCAATTTTCATAACACCTTTATCCTACAATTTTATCCCTACAACTTTTTTCTCAACTCACGCGAAAATAAATGCTACNTTTACAGATATTATGTATTTATTTTTAATTACATATTTTTTTGTTATTTATTGACTATCTTTTACTTTTCACATATGTATCTACATATGTATTTTTAATGTTCTAATTGATGTAACTTAATATTTTCCACCAATTTTCATAACACTTTTATCCTCTAATTTTATCCCTACAACTTTTTTCTCAACTCACGCGAAAATAAATGCTACTCATTTTAATTTTTCTTCGCCTGATTTTTCCAACACCTTTCATATCACTTTATTTTAACTTTAGTCACATTAAATAACCTTCACTCACATTGAATAACTTTTACTCACATTAAATATTTATATGAAGCGAATATTTTTTTACACTAAACACATCCTTGGATTTATTTATTTCAACTTCATTGCAATACAAACCATTTACTATTTGCTTCGCATGTTTACATACATACATACATGCATTCTTCGATTTCACACTAATTAGATTCCCGCGTTTTCATTTTCATTTCACTACATAAATATNGAATAACTTTTACTCACATTAAAATTTGTATGAAGCGAATACTTTTTTGCACTAAACACATTCTTGGATTTATTTATTTCAACTTCATTGCAATACAAACCATTTACTATTTGCTTCGCATGTTTACATACAGACATACATGCATTCTTCGATTACACACTAATTAGATTCCCGCGTTTTCATTTTCATTTCACTACATAAATATTATTTTCAATATTATATTTAAATCTTGAAAGTCACACTTCTTCAGCATTTTTTCACATATAAAAATCGATCTCAATGCAGCTTCGTTTTTTTCATGCTCCATCCCATGCGTATTTACTTTTCACATGACACAAATAACGGCGCCACTGCAGTCGAACTCATGGATTTGTTGTTTCATACAACAGACTGCTATTGCGGTGTGTGGTGTGTTGTGTTTACTACCTGCTGAGGTGTGCTTTTGGGTTTTGTTTTTATTTGCCATGCAAAGACAATTTGTACTCCCCCACAAAAGAATTTTAAGCACAAAAGTGATTGGGCTCGCTCAGTTGATTTGGTATTTTGTATTGTACTTATTAAAACTGAAAGCTTGCGCGCAAAAATACATACATAAATTCCGACATTTTTTAATGACTACATTTGGGTGGGGGTTTTTACTTGATTTTTTTTTTAATACAAATAAAGTTTATAGCAGCAGTATTATGTATACAAAAAATTTACCAAGCTAGTTTAGATTTCAGGCAAAACGCAAAGAAATGTTTAAATATTTAATCATTTATTTTATCTATTAGATACATATGAATGTGTATATTTATTAGTAATGGCCAAAATTGTATGTACATCCTCAATACTATGTACAAAAAGTATTTACTAAGGTGTTTATATTCTAGTAAATACTAAAGTACTACTTATTTAATTTTTTTTTTTCTAAGTAATAAGAAGAGCTGGCCTGGCAAACCAAAATATGAAAACCTGGTACACTCATTGACTGAGATGGATACCGGGACAGGTGTAGTTGTACCGAGGTTGAGGTACAGGGCACTCATACTACTTTCAGCTTCCAGGTTGAAACATACGCTACATATGTACATATATAAAGATGCACAGACCTCAATCAAGCGAAAGAACCGGAATTAGAGCATCGCAATCTTCACTCATAGCTAAGCGGAAATTAAGGCCCTTAGATCTCATCAGGTAACATGCAAACTGATAGTGGAGCTGAACACTCTTGGCCTAACCAATCGAGTTTGGGTTCTCTGGATTCCGGGACATATTGGTATTGAAGGAAATCGGACTGTCGATAAACTTACGAAGAAAGGATCGTCAACCCCTTTCATCGGCCCAGAGCCCATCTGTGGCACAGAAAAGGGGGCAGCCACTGTCCGGGCCCGACTGGAGCAAGAGGCTCAAAAAATCGCTACTGGGCCAATTTACCATGGCTATAGCATTCCATAGTACTCTTAGGAGCTTCTAACTTAAACGTTCTTTACTCTCTCATTCTCTCACTAATGAGACGTCACACCAGGGTTTCCAACTCATTTGTGAGAATTGCCCGATTTCCGAAATGAAATTGCCTATAGATATGTCCTTATTTACAAAAAAAAATTATGTATTTTCTGTTTATTTTATTTTTAAATGTAGTTCATCTATACTACATTCATAACCTAAACCAAACTTTTATAAAGTTATTTGATAAATAAAGAATAAAAAAGTACATATGTATATTAAAAAAAAGAGGTTCAAGAAACATTCGCAAAAATTTCGGGCTTTCAATTAGATTTTCTAGAAAGATTTTAGGTATGCAGTTCTGTAGCCCGCTCAATTCTAGCATAATAAAGTGCAAGTTTCAAGTGGCTAAATATTTTGGTTTTAGAATTTCTTTGCCGAAGGTATATATTAAGTAATCGCAATAAACATTATAATGTCATTGGGCCTATGTACGTTGAAAGGTGTATCGATAAATAAATTTTGAAAACGTTATCGTATAAATCGATGAACGTAGTACCTCTATACAAAATATTGATAAATGTATCGATTATTAGAATTGCTTAAGCGATTACAGCCCCAATCAAGAAGAAGCATAAATCTTCTTTTAGCACGTTCCATTTAAGACTAAGTTTTTCTTTTTTAATCCTTTTTTATCCCTTCTAAATAATAGATTTTCTCACGGTTCTAAAAACAAGCACTTGTTTCAGTGATGACTTTTTCATTCGATCAAAATCCATTCCCACCGAGATACTTCTTCACATTCGACAACTGGTAAACGAGGTAGCGGATCTGAACATAATTCACGGAACTTCACCATTGCGACTTCACTGGCTAACCAAGGTGTCATTCACTGCACATGCATTCCAAAAAGCCGGCTCCATGAGCTTTCCAGCGGATGGGCTTACCTTGGCCTTCAATGGGGCACGATCATCCAGAGAAGTCTACTGCTTGAGCGTTTCTTGGCTTCTGCTGCATGGTGAAAGATCCGTGTTTCGTCCACAGTTGCGATATGGCGCAAAAACTCGTCCGATTTCTGGTGTGAAACCTTCTTCTGGACAAGTTAAGCGTTCGGCGCCGAAAAAATTTACATTAAATAAAAAAACGCCGTTGCAAGCAAAAAAGGAGCTCGTAATATGCAAATCTTCAAATAAGTTACAGCCAAGAGGTCTTAACAGAAAAATCAATTTTTATTTTTTGTACAGCCTTACTTATCTCCTTTTTTGGCCCGAGACCAATTACTCATCCACAAACTAAAACATCTACTATACCTACATTAAAACGTCAAACTCCTTGTCACTTTTTTCCACTTTCGGAAAAACGTTTACCGTAAAAATCAGCATGTTTT
>NW_016159379.1:49549-54360 GCF_001687245.7 Rhagoletis zephyria | reverse complement strand
AAAAAAAAGAGGTTCAAGAAACATTCGCAAAAATTTCGGGCTTTCAATTAGATTTTCTAGAAAGATTTTAGGTATGCAGTTCTGTAGCCCGCTCAATTCTAGCATAATAAAGTGCAAGTTTCAAGTGGCTAAATATTTTGGTTTTAGAATTTCTTTGCCGAAGGTATATATTAAGTAATCGCAATAAACATTATAATGTCATTGGGCCTATGTACGTTGAAAGGTGTATCGATAAATAAATTTTGAAAACGTTATCGTATAAATCGATGAACGTAGTACCTCTATACAAAATATTGATAAATGTATCGATTATTAGCATTGCTTAAGCGATTACAGCCCCAATCAAGAAGAAGCATAAATCTTCTTTTAGCACGTTCCATTTAAGACTAAGTTTTTCTTTTTTAATCCTTTTTTATCCCTTCTAAATAATAGATTTTCTCACGGTTCTAAAAACAAGCACTTGTTTCAGTGATGACTTTTTCATTCGATCAAAATCCATTCCCACCGAGATACTTCTTCACATTCGACAACTGGTAAACGAGGTAGCGGATCTGAACATAATTCACGGAACTTCACCATTGCGACTTCACTGGCTAACCAAGGTGTCATTCACTGCACATGCATTCCAAAAAGCCGGCTCCATGAGCTTTCCAGCGGATGGGCTTACCTTGGCCTTCAATGGGGCACGATCATCCAGAGAAGTCTACTGCTTGAGCGTTTCTTGGCTTCTGCTGCATGGTGAAAGATCCGTGTTTCGTCCACAGTTGCGATATGGCGCAAAAACTCGTCCGATTTCTGGTGTGAAACCTTCTTCTGGACAAGTTAAGCGTTCGGCGCCGAAAAAATTTACATTAAATAAAAAAACGCCGTTGCAAGCAAAAAAGGAGCTCGTAATATGCAAATCTTCAAATAAGTTACAGCCAAGAGGTCTTAACAGAAAAATCAATTTTTATTTTTTGTACAGCCTTACTTATCTCCTTTTTTGGCCCGAGACCAATTACTCATCCACAAACTAAAACATCTACTATACCTACATTAAAACGTCAAACTCCTTGTCACTTTTTTCCACTTTCGGAAAAACGTTTACCGTAAAAATCAGCATGTTTTACGCCCCGGACATGCCTCAGTTTTTTAGCACCGATGTTAGCGGTTAGCAACATCGAAAATAAAACCGCCTGCGCTTCAAAGAGGTTGACTGCTTAATGAATAGAGGAAAGAAGCAATGCAAAAAAAAAACGACTGCCTTTGAATGCGTTCGCTTAGTTGAGTGTCAAAAGGCCGCTTGCAACGCAACTAAACAAAAGCCAAGCAAATATCAAGATTACAGACACATGTTTGCTCGCAGCGAATTGACGCGCAGATGCAAATTGCTACTTTTTTTTTAAAGGCTAAGTCTACCGACCCTGCACTGTAGCAGCCCAGCAATCCATTACTCGTACAGCGGGATTGTATGGCCGCTATAAAACTTGCCAAAAATGTCACTCTCACTACAGGGTACATGCGATAAGGCATCGCAAGGCAACGCAAGCGTCACATGGCTCTAACATTTGCTTTTGATTCTGTGATTTCATCGTTTTGCATGCCAAAGCGGATGGAGCAACTTCCGTCCTATTATTTCGCGCACTCACCTGAGCAGCAGTGATGATAAATGTATAGAATGTCTATGCCTGGCAGTTTAGATTTTCGTTTACGATTTTTTCACGACACGTGTTCGAGGCGAGGTTTTCTCTGTAAAGCTGTGAAGGCGTATTTTGGTTTTTGTTTAGAACAAATCTTTTAGATACATACATACATGAGTACATGTATGTATTTTTTAGGCGAAATCTTATAGAAACGATATTAATGTTAATTAAAATTACTACAGTTTGTAAGTAGGAATGAAATTAAAAATTTATCTATTAAAGATTGCTTGGTTCACGTGGCTGTTGGCCAATTTGCCAGCACAATTAGGCCAGCACATGGGCCCTTTGCGATACCACAGAGATTTCGATTAACCTCTGCTACTGGTTCAATACCAGTTTTTGGAATCGGAAAATATGAACAGCTGCCGTATATGCAACTTTGCAGCTTTTCAATGATAAAAGCTCTCGCAATTTTTTCATGTCCCGCTCTGGCTGTGTTGCAAATACTTGAGTGTTCCCACCTTGTGGGTGCTTCTTTTAGGAAAAATCCCCTAATGTTGAGCTTTCAGAAAGCGGGTGGCATGTCTAAACTCTTTTAGGCCGGTGAAAGTGGTGCGGAAGTATCCTTTCTTGCAAGCTCTCGAAACAGATTCAATCTGAGGGAATGGCAGGGAACCTATGCACCAAATCTAATAGGAAGGTTTTTTACACTGATGGTTCCAAACTTGATGATGGTGAAACTGGGGTTGGAATATTTGGAACTAACTTCAAAAACATCAATATCAATAGCTACCCCAGCGTCTTTCAAGCGAAGGCTTTTGCATTAGGAATCTCCAACAGAGAATGCCTTAGAAGAGGAATATCTACGAAATATTTCTGCATTTGGTCGGACCATCAGGCAGCCATGCTGGCACTGAATTCCCACAAAATAAATTCTCAGCTAGTACTGTGACTGCTTCAATGTCTTAAACGCTCTTGGAGTCAAGAATACAGTTCTTTAGGATTGGTACCGGGGCATGAGGGACATTATGGCAACGAGGAGGTTGACTGCTAGCGAAACAAGAAGCCACCGTAGTATTTCATGGTCCGGAAACCTTTTGTGGGCTCACCAAAGCACACAAAAAGAGGATCATAAATAACTGTGTAAACAAAATATTCAGCAGGCACTGGATGGAAATTCCAGGGCAGAGACAGGACAACCGATTTATCTAGTCCTCAAAAGAAGCTTCAACGAAACTACTTAATTTAGGCAGAGAGGACATTAAACCTTTTGTACTACATGGATCACTGTTCCCTTCGCTACCACATTACCAACATGAATATTTCGAAAACAAACGTCTGTCGCTTGTGTGAGTTGGTTGAGGAAACGCCAGAACACATCCTTTGTGAATGTGACGTTCTTGCCAAACGCAAAATAGCTCACAGCTGGTGGTGCTACACTTAATCCGTTTGAAATATGGAACAAGACGCCCTTGGGAGTGCTAGACTACATCAAAAGCCTTACCGTAGAGGGCGGAGGGTCACGCACAATAGATCACTTTAGAGGTCGCTGCGGAACATATGACCCATAATAATAATAAGCGGTATGATGTTTGCATAAGTTTTTGTATTGCTTTGGATTCGGGTCCAGTGTGAGTTTCACAGATTCGAGACGAATGCAAACCACACAGATGCAGGGTTGTATGCAGTGACACCGCAGAAATGATCATTTGACCCACTGAGCATTCTTTATAATATAATAATAAGGTAATAAGGTCCCAGCGAATACTTCCAAATAGAGCATCACTAAACAGAACATTACATATTTTCCGAGCAAATGCCTGCGGCATACCGAAAATATTTCTATGTAAATGAAGCAACAGAATTAATCCTTTGCTAGCACAAATATGAGAATGCGCGCATTAAATTAAATCAATGTGAAATTTCCCAAAAGGATTTCAATTCTCCAATCGCTTTTTGCATGCGAACAATTCAAACCGAAACCGAGAATGTTGCTGTTGATTTTCGCACTAGATGTTTGTTGCTGATGTTTTTGTTGGGCGCTGTCAACACGCAGCAGAAGTAGCGCATTCGAAGGAGTAACGAAATTCTCTCAACGGAATTCGTTGAAACACCAGAACAATTTACGCAAGCCATGCTGATATTTATTCTGTTGGCGGCGAAAGGCAAGGGGCCAGAAGTGTGTGGCAGCCATCGGTAATTGGTGGAATGAGTGCAGAAGAATGCCTTTGGTGCGAAGAAGTGTATGTTTGCTGTTTCTGTAGCTGTACCGTCTTGATTCACTTTCGCCTCATTTGAAGTGTTGAATTCCTGGATGGCGTGCATCGTTGCGCGTTTACCCCCAAAATAATTTACACCGCTATCATGCATGCACAATCAGCTGCATTTATGCATTCATTCGCGAACACATATACATACATACATACATCTGTATTCAAATAGATATGGACATTAAATGGCAAAAACAAATTGTAAGAGAATTTGCCACTTGAAATTCTGTCAAAGCCATGCCGTGTTGGAGGTGGATGTGAATGAGTGGAGTGGGGAGGATGGGGAGTGTGGGGTTGGCATATAAAGGCGCCAGCGCCTAATGAATTGGAAGTAGAAAAAACTAGTTGTGCTTTGCAAATGCAGAAAGATTTAGAGAAGTAGCGAGGTGATGGTCGGGTGTGTGTGTGTGTGTGTGGTTGTGTTTGTACTTTTAGTGTTGAATGGCAGGCAATTACCCAAGCGGTGCAATTAATTTAAATGTGCAACACATCAAAACTAATTGCGCAAAGTGAATTAATTAAATAGCAACTGCAACAACAACAACACTCACCACGCGCCTGTCTACATCCATATATGTCTTTATGTTTGCGTGGGTTTATGTAGAAACCTCAGAAAAACCAACAGCCATGAAGTGAAATGTTTTGTTGTTTTTTGTCAGGCACATAGCAAATAGCATGCAACATTTGCACACGCAAACACATGCCAAAAAATTTGTATGTGCGTTTTCATGTATGTATATCTATGTGTGTGCAAATATGTATGGACGGATGTGTGGTGGGCAAGTCTCTCGCGGCCATCATCCACGTGCCAATTTTCGCTAGCCATTTAAACATTTAAAATTCGCAAATGTGGCAATGTGACCGTGTGGCTGCGCATGCAAATACGCCATCAACAAATGCTGCAACAGCAAACAACAGC
>NW_016159379.1:20667-46007 GCF_001687245.7 Rhagoletis zephyria | reverse complement strand
ATATGTATGGACGGATGTGTGGTGGGTATGTCTCTCGCGGCCATCATCCACGTGCCAATTTTCGCTAGCCATTTAAACATTTAAAATTCGCAAATGTGGCAATGTGACCGTGTGGCTGCGCATGCAAATACGCCATCAACAAATGCTGCAACAGCAAACAACAGCAGCGGTACGGCATGGCCATTAAATTTGCTAAAGAGCGAAATACACCACACAAGCGGTTTGACAAACCAAGCGAAATTTCCCTTTGCTTCAAGCCATTTGTGCTGTGTATGGGGGTGTTTGAAGGTTTGACGGCGGTTTGTCAAACCTTCAAACACCCCCATACACAGCACAAATGGCTTGAAGCAAAGGGAAATTTCGCTTGGTTTGTCAAACCGCTTGTGTGGTGTATTTCGCTCTTAAACCATGCTGTGCAACGGCATTCATTAGCAATCAGAAAAAAAATGGCATTGCATATTTTTATGAGCAGAACGCGGCGAAGTTTCCTTGCCGGTGAAATTAAGAGATTTAGCACTGGGAAAACTCATGCCACTAACTCCATAGAATTTGTTTTTATATAAAAGCGCTCAAACTGAAGCTATGCACAAAATTCCGATTTTGAAAAAAAACTCAATTAGATAATATTTCAATATTTTCAATTCTTATTTGTACTTATGTTAATGATTTCTTCTGCCTACTTATATATAGGGCATATTTACATATATAGCGGAAAATTTGCTATACAACAAAATAAAATTTCACCGCACAAAATGCACTAAACGAAGCATTTTTCACTCGGCGAGCAACGCGCCGAGGCGATTGTAGTCCCGAAATACCAGCCATTCGATTTCACGATGTGAGATTAAAGGTGGCGCCCATCTCGATACCGCTATTCCGCTCTCAATGAATTTGGCAGAATCACTGTTTGTATGACGTCAGAGTTGTGTAACTTGTTTACGTATTGTTGCAAAATTTCTTCTTTTTCTTCCATTCTTTCTCGCGTTTTCACATTTCTCTCTCGCAACTGCACCCGTGTGACGTCACACAACAGTTTTTCTCGAAAATCCTCTTTGAAGGATCATTCTTGATTCGATTCCATATACCCCTCATTCCAGGGGATTATGAACATCGTTCAGTACGCGAAGTCGCACAAAGTGAGCGAAATAGTGGGCTGCGACTAGGCTTGCCAAATTTTAAAACGTCTGAGGGAGGCCACAATAATTTTTAAGGAGGACACTTATCCAGAAAGTGCTGTGCAATAGGAGCGCCTTTATCGCAGCCTGGCAGTCGTTGTAGAGATTGACCTGTACCAGCACCACCAGTACCTCCGCTTAAAAAATTTTGAAGTAGTTTGGCAGCTGATAGAATTTGTTGAGACCGAGCACCGCGCAAACTACTGCCAACCCTATGCATTTTTCCATCTTCCACCCATCTGTGTAGACTTTCAATGAGCCAGCACTCTTCGTGCACTCACGCCAGCCCACGACCTCTTTAGTGGCTTCGAAGATCGTCCCAAAGGGCAGACCCGGCATCATGTAATCAATCCTGCCGAGCACAGTTGATGCTATACCACTGTTGGCGTAGGACCTGCACACAAACTGCTTCGTGGCATAAAGCCTGACGGCAGTTCTTGACGCTTTATACATGTCCGAAAAGTCCACCGGCAGGAGATTCCACAAGGTTTAAACTGTTGCTGTTGGTGTTGTCCTGAGTACTTTTATCATGCCGATTATTAATAGCCCATATATGTACACTTTCTATTGTTTTGAGAATTAATTCTGTCCCCCAAACCAGTACCCGATGGAACAACATCGGCCTGACTATCGCTGTGAAGCTCTAGTGAGAAATAGAAGGCGATAAACCCCAGGTGCAGCCCAGCATCCTTTTGCATGCATAGAATGCCACTGAGGCCTTCTCTGTCCTCTCCTCCACATCTAGGTGTCCCGACAGCCTGATATCGAGTGTTATTCCTAGATACTCCAGCTTTCGCATAGACCAGCTTTGGACCTTATATTTCCAGGTGAGGAGTACGAGATCCAAATTTTCTCTTGTGCTTGGCTCATAAGTAAGTAGGTGAGTGCGGACAAATACTTACCGCATACTATGGTAGAAATATCAATGACATATGCCGTAAGTTCGGCAGGTCCTCCTTCTATTTTATTTAGTGTCCTACTGACCACCAGTGACCAAAGTAGCGCCGATAATAAACCCCAACCTCTTGCGGCGTATCTCTGTAAACCGGTTTGGTGGTCGTATGCCTAACCCAATGCGCCGAAACACTTCCGCAACTGAACATACCTCTTATCCAGTTCGAAATTAAGCGATAAACTCCTCGTCAATCCCCTCTAGAATGGCTTGCTTAGAGATAGTATTGTTGAAGGCCAGCGCTATGTTCAGGAAGACCCCCAACGCTAATTCCAGAATTTGACAATATCACCTATAGTAGTCCCGATATACCGGCTAGTTTTGTTTATATGGGTCTTCCGAGCTACCCTCTAGTTGACAGCTGCGGCAAATTCTGTTAAGTATATGTGGGTCCCATTCTTCTGCCCTTGATTGAACGACTCCGTGGGGCCATCCCAGTGCAACAGCCTCGGATTCCTCCATGTAGGCTCCTGCCTTCGGCAATGCATCGGGCTTCTCATTGCCTGCAATGTTGCCATGGTCGTGAATCCAGACAAGAAAGACTAGCTAGGATTTGGTGAACGGTGATGCTAGTGCTAACTGAGTTGCTTGGCTGTTAGAGTATATTGTTGCTTTCTTTATTCTAAATATCGATGCCTATTTCTATAACCTTTCAAGCTTCAAAGAAGTTAAATAATTCCGCCCGGAAGATACTCGCATCATTCCCTATATTAAGGGCCATTGGTACAGTGCTGAAACCTGCACAAAAATCAAGTGTTTACTGATACGGCCAAACAAGGTGGTAGCAAAATGGTGCCATAGGCATCATCGACGACCCACGATGTACTTATGTCTAGTTTTTCAGATGAGAATAGTACAGTGCATTTTCCTGGCAGCTGTCCGGCCTTTGCAATATGGAGATGGCGCATTTTAGGTCGGAGAATGAACGACCTACATTCTCTTTCCCTCGACAAAGTGCTAATATTCATAAAGGATTCTGGTAACTTTGTAGAGAAGTTATGAGTTCTCAAACCCACCTATCTTTTTCTGTCCTTTAAATTCTTTTCTAGGACTTAAATACAATAGGTAATGTTGCCTAAGGGCTTGGCTTACGTGCGATTAGACATACGGCTTGAAGTCTAGTATTGGAAACTGTACGTTCAATTTTTGAAAAATAATTACTTGAATAAAAATGGCTTCGGCAGTTTTTATTCTTTCCTCTGAAATTAAAAAACTAAAGTCAGCCAACTTTTACTCACTTACGCTAGCCATATGTCGCTTAAATCATGTACTATCTCTCAACTCAAAAAAATGCATGACGTATCCACAAACTTAAGATTTTAGCCTTTCTGTCGTTCATCCGTAACCTCGGTCGGCTACTATACACACTATGCATACTACATATAGCAACTTGATCTGAAATGAATAAGTTTCTATGCGTTTGGCCGAGCTTCTCCTCCGATTTGCGGCGTGCGCCTTGATGTTGTCACACAAAAGGGGGGGGACTAACAGTTTTACGCCAACTCCGAAAGACGACTGTAGGGTGGAACCGGGCTTGAATCCAGGCCCTGCGGAGTGGTAGCGCGCACTGTTAGCCAATGCATCACAGCGGCCGCCATAAATGATTACATACATATAAAACCAGAAAGCCGCTAATCCCATAAGCTAAATTGACTTTTTCATATTTTCGCAAGTGTCAACGCGTCCAGCCAAAAATACATAACATAACATAACATCAAAATCCACATACATACATACATACGTATGTACATATGTATGTGCATATGTAAATATATACTAGAACATGCTCACACTTTTACACTCCTTCTAAACGAAATGTCCTGCTGTAAACGACTGGCCGCACTTTGAAAAATTTCCCAGGTGCTTTTACGACAGCTATGCTTGCATTTTTCATGTTAGGCAGCACATACACTTATGTACATGCAGGTATGCGTTTTTTTATGTATACATACTTCATTCTCATTCGTACCTAGCTTGGCTTCATTCACTATTTTGCATTCGCACGCGTTACTGTATCTTCACACGCACGCCCCTTGCAAAACCATTCTTTGACAACAAAACTCGCTTTCAAATAGATATACATACATACATACGTAATTATACATACATACATATATAACACTGGATCACAAATTTTATTTTTGTTTTTGTTCTCCAGACGCCATTATCCAATTCCTATGAAGAATTGCTGGGTAATTCCGAAAATTTAATTTTTTTTTCTATGGATTAGCTTTCGAGATTTTTGCAATTTACCGTTATGCAGTTTAAAAGTGTGTTTTCACTTAATCACGTATGTCCTACGAACCAATAGTAATACGATATAAGGCAAATGAAAGCCAATAAATTCTCCATAAACCGTATATATGTATGTACATCACTGTTCGGTAGGCCTGATAGTTTCTAAAAAATTGATCAATAAATCCAGACTTTTTTTTTTTTTATGAAAAAATTAAGACTTTAAAGGGAAAAAATTAACAAGTAATTTTTAAGCAAAAAACAAAACCCACTTCAATTCTCATATAAAAATTTAAGATTATCGTTAATTTCTTAATGATCCCATGATCGGATCAAAACCAAATTAACATGGGACCACCTGTGAGGTGACGGTAAATTGAAAAAATTTATCGAAAAAGTATCCATAGAAAAGCAAATTAGCCCGATTTTCTGAATCACCGAGCAAAACTACATAGCAATTGGATAGTGGCATCCATAGAACATTTTTGCTGTAAACCAGTGTAATTTATGCGTGTAGATTTGTGCATTGGCACAGATTCGCAGCCCGCTGGAGAGTAAAAATAACAAAGCATAAGACAACAAGAAAAACAGCAACAAATACAATCTACACACGCTTGTGTGCTGTCAAACAAAAAAAATTCCAATTAGAATTGTAAAAAATGCTCGCTCACCTGCTTTTAAAACGAGCACTGCTTGAGCAGTTGCACTTTAATTCCCCAAAGTGGCCAAGTCCGGCTGGTGTGTGTATGTATGTGCGCGTTTGTTGTCTGCAGATTAAAGTTGCGTTAAAATGTTATTTAGTGCATTTGACATCTAGAAGAAACCAATTTTAAGAATTTTTATATAAAAATTTAGTTTAAATGTAATCCCATAAGTTCAAAAAGAAATAAATAAATCCCATTTTTTATTTATTTACACTAAGTGCCTACTTTAGGGTTATCGAATTTTTCTGCCCCTCAAACACATTTTTCCAGAAGAAAATTTGTGTTTAAAGGGCAGATAAATTTTAAAACCCATTTGAGAAAATGCCCGTAAGACTTTTTAATGATTTTTTGACTCTTTCTTGGGTTAGGTTAGGAAGCGCTCCTAGGGCTGTTTTCTAAGGTAACCTTTAAGTTTAAAGCTCACTTTATATTTAAAGGTTGGATTAAAAGTAGACCTATGTATGTATGCATTTCTGTTGTCGGTTTATGACGCATCTATGTTTCTTGGTTGTAAATCAATTTAAAACGGATAATAAAAAGCTTTACTTTAGACAAAATCATAAATTTTAATGCAACCTTTAAATATAAAGTGAGCTTTACTTGAGAAAACGGCCCTTAGGGCCATTTTCTGAAGTAACCTTTAAATTTAAAGCTCACTTTATATCTAAAGGTTGGATTAAAAATAAAGCTATGTCTAATGTTAAGCATTTCTATTATCGGTTTTTGACGTATGTCTGTTTCTTGGTTGTAAATCAATTTAAAACCGACAATAAAATGATTTACTTTAGACACAATCATAAATTTTAATGTAGCCTTTAAATATAACGTGAGCTTTAAAGCTAAAGGTTACTTCAGAAAACGGCCCTTAGACTATTATATTAACTGTCAACTATATTTAAGGGACCTAGCCACCTTACTTTCCACGATTTTTGCTCAGGATGCGATGAGAAAACTGACAAGCGATCTGTCCACCCCGATCATTTAATTACCCAACAACAGTTCCTCAATAGTGGCCTGTCTTGCCAGCTCATCGACCATTCAGTTTCTGCGCTATCGCTATGGCCTGGAACTTGGCTTACCAACCGTACTCCATGCGGGAGGGCAGTCCTCCTTTGCAACAAAATGTCCTCCATTCTCCCCAAAGACCCCCCAAAGTCTTCCTCAAAAGCCAAAGAAATTCGGAACCATTGCACCCATTTCATCAATAACAAGTAAGAAAGTCTAAGTTCGGGCGGAGCCGAACATTAAATACCCGGCGCAAGTATTAAATATATGTTTTTCACCTTTCGAAAAGCTACCGCTACATGGTAAACCGGGGTGAGTAAATTAACGTCCTTAAATTTCGAAATATTGAATTTTCAAGCATTTCTGAAATTTACTGTTATATGAAAAGCGGCCGTAATTTTAGTTCGATTTCAATGATTTTCAACGTTTTGCTTCTATGTGGCAAGCACAATAACCACACCGAGTTTGGTACAAATTGGTAGAACGGTTACCGAGATACATAATTGTGATCATAAGTAGGNATCATTTATGTATACATTTGTCTATATCTATCTCGATTCGTTTTGCCTGTTACAAACAACCGTTATGTGAACAAAATTAATATACCCTTGTGCACAAGTGCGCTCGGGTATAAAAATATATATATTCTGTGCCAGAGAATATAATAATCAATGGTTCAGTTTTTTTCGGAGGAGTTTTGGTTAACGAAAATTTCCAAACAGTCTTTAAATTGCAGATTTTATACTTTTATGAAGTTCAAGAAAATTAAATGTGCTTAATTTAAAAGATATTTTAGATAATTTAAACGTGGAAGAATTGGTAGATCTATGTAACAAGTATATGAAAACTTTTGATTTTTGGCTAACGGTAATAATTTAAAGAAAATAACAAATAAATACTGACGGTCGTCACTCCTTAGGAGGTGTCTTTTGTCCGCATGCACTGCCGGAAATACGGCTACACTCTCTACGTGGTGGCGGTTGTAAACAGGCTATAGCTAAGGTCATGTCTCTGACGGTAATGCTCTGGCTAGTGGTAGTCGAGCGAGGAGAAAAAACTCTTGGGTAAGAGAGGTTGATTTAAGATGATGGGTCTGACATTGGTCTAACAACATTTCGCGGATCGCGTTCTTTGCTGCCTTTCTTTCCCAAAAAAACAGGACTATGAAATCCCAGCTGGTTAGAGACTGATTTCACAGGCTACAAATTTTTTACAGCCAAAAAAATAGTAACGCTGGGTACCAGGCCATTGTGGAAGCGAAGGCAATGAGGTCGTCGACGAGCTGACACAAGAAAGATCGGTAGCTGCTTTTTTGGGACCTGAATGCTTCTGTGGCCTCAGTTGGTCATCTTCGAGAGCCATACTGGGGAGCGGCGGGGGACCTTAGACAGGCCACGCTCCTCGGCTACGCTTTCAACAGAAACGATATTATTTTAGAAAATAGGAATGGCATCAGAACTAACTTGCTAACATCCAACCTCTTTTGCAATCCATGGAGTAATGCATTTGCCAAAGAGCTATTTCGATCATACATAGTTGCAAAGTGCAGTGTGTAAAGCGGTCGGTGCTTCAGCATGTGGGCTCAAGTAAGCCCGTAACGCCGTTTTGTGTGCTTCACTTCTAGGAATATGGCCAGAATAGTGTGGATAAGCTATTGGGTGGCTCCTAGAGGAAGAGAAATTTGCTTTTATTGAACCTGAGAGTTAGATGCTATTAATTTCTAAGAACGAATACAAACATTTTGGAGGAATCATAAGAGCTCTGAGAAAAAGCGGGCTCCAATTGGCAACCTAAAATGCATTTCAATTTTCGCGAGAGTCATCGCATGCAAGCCCTTGGGTTAAATAAACACGCACACATTTTGCATATTTCAACTTTCTTTCAATAAGTCACCATGAACAGCTCAATAAAATTCTTGAAATTCGAACAGCAAAATATGTGCTTATGTATGTATGTATGTATGTAGAATTGAATAAAGCTCCTACAGATATTTCAATTCCTATGCAATTTCAGTAAAATCTCTGCTAATGGAAAATGCAATTTCGATTTCGTGCCCTGCGAATATAATTTATATATATACATATTTTTTTTTTTTGTCAAACGTCAACCAAATGTAGCAGACTGCGCGCTTGGTAAATAGCGAGTTCAGCAAATTTAGGCAATCAGAGACGCCCACCAAAATGATGGCACAACGACGACGACCACCACCACTTACTTTAGTTCATTCGGCAAATCCTCTCAATAAATGTTGAATTTAATGCACAGATGGTTAGCCGGCTAGCTTGTTGGCTGACTCCCAACGGGCGGCAGGCACTCAGCCGATCAAATAGCTATTGAGTCAGTCACACTCCATTCAAGCGTTGCCGCTTATGTCGACGGCGCTTTACACACTCGTACATACTTACTTGCATTTGCATTATGGGTGCATAAAAATTATGAAGCATGAAAAATGCAGAAATATTGAAAATGGATATGAAAATGCATAGAAATTGTCGAAAATGTTTGGTAAAAGGCAGCGTAAAATTGACGTCAAAACGAAGTAGATTATTATGGTACATACATACATACATATGTATAACGCGTTTACGCCCCATGTGTATGTATGTATGTGCGGCTTTGCATTGTGGCGTACCGTGCTTGTGCGGATGCAGTGCGCTCAAAGGCGCACTGTGGCATGAAATGAATATGACAGCGAATGTGTCGCGCGGCGCATTGTGGACGCTTTTCACAAATGCTTCATTGCGCAACTGCATTTGAATTTTCTATTCTATTTACATATATGTTTACGAGTAAGTACTTATTATTTTTCGAACAGTGTAAATAAGTATGTATTGCTTGCCGAAAATCGATAAGGCAGATTTTGCTTGCCATAACGAATCCAATCGAGCAGAACAAGCGACGTTATGCAAAGCTTTAAAAGCATTGCAAGGATGAAAGTAAGAGCAAGAAAGTGAAACGCGGATGAATTTTATGCAGTTTCCAATTGAATTTATTTTCGCCGAATTTGCCAAATAAAAACAAGATAAATCGAGGAAAGCGCTCTGAGTGGCGGAAGTTTTGAATGCGAGCGAAAAGATCTGTGGCACGAACTTTTAAGGTAGAGAATGCGAGCTAAAAATGCGGAATATTTATGTTCGCTAAAATAAATGTTTTAATGCATTTCATTTGCATTCCATTTTATGAATATTGAAGGTGTTAGGAAAGCCCTGAAGGTGTGTTGTATCTGTATATTGATTGAAAATTTATCAAATTCAACTGCTAAAAGGCTTTAGTAAAGTTTAAAAATAAAATGTGTGTATTATATGTATGTATTTGTGAACAACTTTAAATAAAAATGTTCTTCTTTTTTTATCGGTACGGGGTGATTTGAAATTAAAGAAACCGAACAATGCCAGACTTATCTCCACCTAGAAACGGCTGGACGGATTTATTTAAACGTTTTAAACGGATTTGTTTAAAATGTTAAATTCAATTTTAGCGTTTTAAAGCCATCATACTGCTTCACTGTTAATATAGCGTCACGGGTAGGGTTGCCAACCGTACTATAATATATAGTATTGTACTATTTTTACGATCGGCGTACTATGTACTGTTGGAAAAAAATATAGTACGCGAAAATACTATATTTCTTCAGCTTTAAATATAAATATATTTCACTAATTTGCAAGAAAAAATGTGTATCAAAATGAATGACCTTTTTACTGGAATAACAATATTAAATGAAATATTCCTTAGTAAAAGGTCATAGTGAGTTTATAATCAAAAAAGTCAACATATTTTTAAAAACTCTAAGAAAGAATTAACACATTTACTTAAAATTATTTCTTTTCTACTCTCTATTCCAGCAACTTCGGCATTCACAGGAATATCTTTTTCCATTACCTAAAAAGCGTTTTTACATTTTCTTTCAAATATAATACTATATATATTTGAAGTTTACTATATTTATCCGATTTTTTTGAAAAAATACTATAAATATCTTAGAAAATGTTGGCAACCCTAGTCAGCGGTAATAGAGAAAGAAGAAGTTTCACTTCAGTCCCCCAATTTTTATGAAATTTAGTGCAAGTTTTCTTCAGCACATCTTTATTTATGTAAAAGGGAGGAGCAAACAAGCCTCGTTGGCTGAGATAAAGTATTTCAGAAGTTTCGAACATATCCTCGAAGATTATTTTCAATAAATTAAAAATCTAAATTAGAGCTATTCTATTGCAGCCTACGCTATGCTGAAAATCATAAAAAGTTCGAAATGATATTACTTCGACGAGTTCAGTCATTTGTTATCAGGGCTGCCAATTTGGCTCAAACAATGCCATTTTTGGCCCTTTTTTACTTCAAATGGCACTTAATTTTTCAATTTGGCACAAAATGCCAAAATGGCGATTTTGAAAAATAGTAATATTTCAATACATTTGCGTGTACTTTTTCTCAACTAAAATTTTCTAATTTCTATATTGTATCTATACAACTGGTTTATCCTACTTTGTCATTGCAATTTTTTTTAGGAATGTGTGTCTAATTTTAACGCTAAATGCGAAGCATTAAAAAGAATGACGCCTTATTCGCACTTTTATTTTTCTATTTGGCACGTTTTGGCACTTTTTTATCTTCAATATGGCACTTTATAGTTAAGTATAGTTGGCAGCCTGTTTATTATGATGAAGTTGCACACAATCTCTTAGCATAAGCAGTGTTTTGCACATGTTTGCAGTTAATGTGGGGTGCAGCATATCTTTAGGCCCTAAGTGTTGTTGGTCGTTTAACAATACCAAAAATTTGTGAACAGTGTTGCCAGTTTAGCCTTTTTGAGGCTAGATCTAACTTTTTTCTTTGTCGTTTAGCTTCGAAATTTAGGATTTAGCTTCGTGGCTTTTTTCTAGACTTTTCTTATTTTCAAACCAGCTTTTTTTTAAGAACAATCCTTCACAATATTTGTAAGTAGTAGCGCCAAATTGTTGTGCCGGTTCATTTTTACTTGATGAAATGTTAAATCAACCGGCGGCATCGCTCCGTCCGACGAAATTTACTCAGCGAACACTTTCTGTTTATACTTGTAACAGTTGTTTCAGGGGCCCACAAGTGTCCCTATAAAACCAGGAAAAGCATATTATTTCTTAGAACTCCGCACCCCAGACGAGAATGACGTCAAGCACTAAATCTTGAGGGAGAAAGGTATTTAGTCGCCGCTGCTATGCCGTAGCCATTCGGGGGTACTTAGCCCCTTTATAGCCTCTGCTATTGCGTCACATGCTGCCGACCATTTTTCGCTGCTATGTAGCATAGGCGCCACGAGTCACTCAGGCCTGAAACTCTCGCCAGATATGTTGCGAAGTTTTCACTCCTTTCCCGCCTCTCTCTCGACGGGCCAACGGACATGGGTTCCAGTTCATGTTTGAAACAGTAAGGTATGTTTTGACGCAACCGTGTCGAGTTAAACAGTTTGTCAAATAGAAATCGACTTCGCCGTTTAGTTTGCTTCATTTGCGTGTATTTTGCGTGGTTTGCTCTTCACTATGCGCGCTCCAATTGAAACATTCACGATTGTAATCGTATTGTAATGTATGAAGATATTTGGTGGTACAAATGTACCACTACTTATGGTCTGATTATGACATGGCAACTTAATGTAACTTACGGCTCTCACTTAAAAATTCTGTTAGATGGATGTTGCTTATAATTGCAGGGCCGAAACTTAACGTAACTTAAGCCACGTCGAAATCTGTTTCATTTTGATTCCCTAAGTTGTACGTTCCTTTAAGTTAAGTTAAGTTAAGTTGCCATAATCAGACTTTTAGTCTTTGAGGACTATCGGGTTTCAGAGCCTAAAAAAAGTCCCCTTTATTATTGAAATGGTTTTATTAAATGGTATGTTGTTCAAAAATGTTTGCTCCAGGCTTTCGTGAACTTTCATGATCGTAAGTAATTTGGTTATCGAGATATTTACATTTTTGTTGCGGGGTGGTTCATACATAAGAGTTAGTAAAATGTCGAAAAGGCTGGCCTTTTTAACCTCTTTTTTAGGAACATTTAGATTTTTTTAGCTTTTTTATTTGGCCGATCTAGCTTTTTTATTTTTAAGCCCTGGCAACACTGGTTGTGAACAACTCAACGTGACTCAACATGAACTATTTTTTGGTCGCGATTTGTGGTTTGAATTTGAAAATTTTTAAGAATATTAATGTCTCCATTGAAAACCTTAAAAACGTTCAGATTCGATGAAAAATCCGGTTAATTTTTAAGTGCGAGCCGTAGTTTAAAATAAAGCTGCGGCAGGTAGATTAAAGATCTACGGTATTTACGTAGGTTATTTGCCATTTCTCAAGGCTCAGAGAATAAAGAATTTTACCTAAGTACGTGAAATAGAAAAATACAAAAGCGAATATATCGTTTCATTGTATGTTTTGTAACTAGTAAATTCTATTTTAGGTAGATCTCATTTTACCACTTCCTGCACATATACATGCATACATGGCTATGTAGTTAAAAAAAAGGTAGCAAAAAACGAGAACAATGCTAAAATTTAACGATATTTCAAAACAAATGCACACATACTTCCCCGCAATTGTGCTTAAGTAACGGGTGATTTTTTAAGAGCTTGATAACTTTTTTTTTAAAAAAAACGCATAAAATTTGCAAACTCTCATCGGTTCTTTATTTGAAACGTTAGATTGGTCCATGACATTTACTTTTTGAAGATAATTTCATTTAAATGTTGACCGCGGCTGCGTCTTAGGTGGTCCATTCGGAAAGTCCAATTTTGGGCAACTTTTTCGAGCATTTCGGCCGGAATAGCCCGAATTTCTTCGGAAATGTTGTCTTCCAAAGCTGGAATAGTTGCTGGCTTATTTCTGTAGACTTTAGACTTGACGTAGCCCCACAAAAAATAGTCTAAAGGCGTCAAATCGCATGATCTTGGTGGCCAACTTACCGGTCCATTTCTTGAGATGAATTGTTCTCCGAAGTTTTCCCTCAAAATGGCCATAGANAAAAACGTGTTTATCCACGCCCATAATTTTAAGAATCCCTAGCATACTTAAACCACTGCTAAACAAACTGCCTGTCAGAAATGACAACTCCGCCTGCCTGAAGAAAATAATTAGCTATAAAAAGCTGTACACCTGGCATTTCTTCATTAGTCACTAAATAGCCAGGGATCGTCAAAGATCAGAATTTTCCGAATCAACATAAATGATGGCTGAGAAAGTAGAACTTCTGGAGAACACTTTAGATGCAGATGACACAACCGAGTGCTCATTTCTCAACGAGAGTGCCATCAGACGTTACAATCTAAATGAATGTGTCCGATATATTTACCAAATTAAAGGCAAATTGCAGCAAGTATCAACAAGGATCGCATCAGATGAAGAAAGTCGACTAGAATTAACCAAATCAATTGATGCCGCACTTGAGCATCCGTTGCCCGAGAAATCGCCGCTAGAAAAAGTGAAACGTAAGCTATTTCTTGAAGCGAGAAAAAATCGAAAAATCAAACGGCCATGTAAATTCAGAAGCAGAAAAGGCATCGCAAATTTCAAATTATTTGTCAGAAACAATTATGTGTTACGTGAGAGGGTGAGACGCGGTTATCTGAATGAGGCAAGGATAAATGTCGAACGTAAAATTCAAATAGAGCGATTGGAAAAATTCAATCTCAACAAGACGTTACAACGATTTTATCAAAATGCGCAGAATTTACTGAGAGACATGCTGCGGTTACGTCACCGTGCTCGATGTGCAATGTATGAAAATCTCGAGTATGGCAGTCGCTTGCCCAGTGGTGAAGAAATGTCAGAGTTTTTCGAATTAATAGCGAAGTAGAATAAATTTAGTATTTAAATGTTGAATAATTGTTTTCTTTTTTGGTCTTGTATAACTTCATATTTTTTTAAAGAAATTTAATGCATAGTAAATGAACGCTTAGATGTAAAAACTGAACAAAATATTTTGGTTGTTTAAAAACTAAGAATTTAGAAATGGGTACACATTTTTTCCTGGCGCTTCTAGGCATTATGTGCTTACTAAAAAGTGCATCCAACCTAGCAAAAATATATCACACATAATTTTTCAAAAAAGTACCGCAAATGGTAGAAGATAGATCTACAAATTTTAATCGCATTAACTCGATTACTAAGCATACCAAGCTTCTGAGTGGGTGCGGGTGTATATCCTGGTCCGGGCAACAGGCAATGGCAAACTTCCGCGTGTAGCATGTATTTCTGTTATGAAAAAGCTTCAGATAAAAACGAACGGTACTTCGGGGTCTGACAATATCAAGACGCACGCCACAAATCGGCAGAGAATCTCGGCCAAACACTAACATATTGTGTAAGCGCCAATCTTTTATAATTATTAAATACATCGAATGTCAATTCAAATCATTTGAGGATATTTTAAATGGACTTTCTGCATCTCTTTCAGCCTAACTCATTTAGAAATGAAAGCGCAAGCATTAACATTACTAATGACCATGGCTTACTGATGCAGCATAGTTAGTTTTATGGTGTGTAACAAAAGTTCAACGACAATAAAATTTACCTAACGAACACAATGGAATATGTATAAACACTGATACACACGCCTATAGGACAGCAAGCAGCCAGGGATATGCTAAAAATGTGCAGTGGACATTCAAATAAATGGGTGACAATGAGGATAATGATGAGCAATAATGAGCATACAAGCGAAAATATGTGTGTATACATGTAGATTAGCATGTGCTGAGAATTTGTAGAGCGTCGAAATCTCTTGCAATCCGTAATGAAAGGCACAATTGATGAGGCACACATGCATACCTACAAACAGGCACACACAGTTACTACCGCAAATGCCTGAAATGCATGCAATGCAGCGCGAGGTGGTAAAGCGCATAGATGTAAAATGGCCAAAGTACACACGCACACACTTACTCATGTACATACACACATCCCAGCAGTGAAAATGCGATTGCATGACAACGCCACTAACTCCAAAGTGGACTCCAAAGTAGAGCTGCGAAGATCGATTATTCGAGCCCTTCCGATTCGATTTTTTAGTTTCGATTCGATCCGTGAATCGATTCAAAAAATTCGAGAATCGACATCCGATTTTTCCTTAATTGATGCATGATGATATTGAACTACGGTTTTTCGCAGAAAATCTATACAAATTTAAAGAAATTTGAATTTGGGGCTGGTACACAAAAAAAAATGAGAGCAAAAACTAAAGAATTCAATGACCTTTCTTCTTCGCCTTTAGGGCTCCTCAGAGAAGCCTTTTGAAAACACCTCTATATAAAATTATGGCTAATACTACAAAAAAAAGCTCCAAAAATTGTAATTCCAAACTTTATGCAAATCTTCATACAAAATTTGTATACCTTAATTAATCTTTTTATATATTTTTTAAAGGGAAATAAAGAAGTTCTGCGCAAGAAATATATATGTACGAGAGCATTACACTTCTGTTCATTTTGAAATAAAACGTAAAATTTTGTCTCAAATGTGTAAAAAAAACAAAGTTTCGAAAAAATTTAATTTAACAGTTGTTTAAATAGGGCTAACATTGTGTTTTCATTAGGAATTAAATGAAAAACTATTAATCAATATGTTGGGTATTAAACACTACCCATGTCATTGTGTTTGTTGCCATATATGTAGCATTTTCAAAATGGCATTCATTTTTATCATTTCGTTGCCATGCGGAAATTCGGTTTAGAATTTATGAAGTTTCTGTTCAATGTTTATATCACGGTGGTTTGCTAGGCCTTAAATGGCAAAAATGACAATTGACAAAGTTGGGCATTAAAAAATTATCGTGTCATTATGTGAAAAAATCATCATTGAGTTCATTTCATTTTTCATCGATTGACAGGCGAACCCTTATTTTATATGCATTACATTTTGATAAAAATGTTTTGCTAGACACTTCTATAAATCATCATCTCATAAGCTGCATTACCTTTTGCCAAAAAGTAATCTAGTGCTTAATTGCCGCATTACTCTTTAAAACATTCTACATTACTTTGAGCGTAATGCAATGCAAGAGGTAATGCACCTAGACATTTCTGCGTTAATGAAAAGTAATGCAGCAGAAGCCCTCACACGTTACCCCCAATGTCACGCAATGTTAAATGTTATGCATACTTCAATAGAAAAAGCATCGAGAGCGGATTCGAATACCATTACATGTTATCAGTGAGGCATCGATGCGGCATGCATTCCATTCGCTGCTGGGATATTTACGAATTTGTGTCGAACATTGAGTGAAATTGGGCGCACTCCGTAAAACCACAGCTATGTACCGGTTTAACAGCTACCAAAAGCGTGTGGCATGCAATGCGCACCGAACTAACCGCAATACCAACGGCCAGAAAGCAGATACAACAACAAAAGTAGCAGCAATCTGCAGGACAACAAACATTACGGTACATAACTACTCGCACATACATATAATCCCCTATTCCATAGAATACCAGTCAGTGACGCTTCCATTTTGTTCCGCTAAGCCACTTGTCAATCCCCGCTTACGAATTGGTGAAAAGTGAAAATTGCGACGTTAAAGTAAGTGTGAATGGATGTACATATGTATGTACGGGAGTATGAGCGCGTTTTGTGGATTGATGATTTTGTAGGTAAATATGTATATATGTACGTATGTCTCTCTTGACCCATCTCTCCATTTAATGGCAGTCTGGCAGCTATGCACTGACAATTAATGAAAATGTTTGTTTTTAATCCTGACACCAATAATGTGCGGCTGTGGGCTCACTTATAAACATAGAACATCATATTGGCGCAGTTGAATGACAAAAAATATTTTCCATTAAACAGGATACTAATTGCATACTGAATCCACTGATAATTACTTCTTAAATTGGATAAAAGGGTATGAAATTGAAGTCATTTTGGGACAAAGAGCTTATGCTCATGGGCTTCATTTTAGGTACGTTCAAGTGTGTACATACAGAATTCTTTCATACATATTTCTAAAATCTATCCTTTGCTGGATCAAAGGTTCTACTATAACGCAAAAAAAAAACAAATTTCAAATAGCTTTCATACCAACAACTGAAGAAGATCGGAATTGTGAGTTTAATCTAAAACTTATTTGTGCTACGACCTACATAGGTAAATCGTTCTTTTGAGCTAAATAAGTATAAAGTGTTTCCTTCCTTAAAGCTCAGTTAGTCTAGACTTAATTTCCGTAACTTAACTTAACTTAATGTTTTGGCCGACCTGTTATATGAGAAACTGTATTAACTTACCCTAAGAAACTTAAGAACCTGTAGATTTTAGGCTCTTAAGTTACGGCCTTACGAAAATTGAGAGCGGTGAGAGAATCAGGATTGCCAGACTCTCGTTTTTGTATCTCTTAAAAATAAATGAAAGCAAAAATTTGTGTTTGCATGATTTTTCCTGATGTGGCATTTTAGGCGGCGAACTGTTAAACAGCTGAAAGGGAAAATACAAAAACAAAATATTTCCGCTCTTGGCATAAGTTGACGTGTTGAGTAATCATTGATGATTCCTTACGGTCAGTTAAATTAAGTTAAGTCTAGACTAACTGAGCTTTTAGCATATCTAGAAAAAAATTGTAACTTCCTCGAGCACATTATATGGATGACAACTTCATTTTCAGTATACATATTCGCATGTAAAATTGAGCATATCCGTAAGTGTAATTTTTCAGATTTTGGGTAAAGAGAAGACTCTAAACACCCTCCATACGTGCATACATCTTTGTGCTCTAATACTTACGCAATTTCATGACATCTCCTGTCACTTTGACAGTCCATCCGTACAGCCTAAAATTCTGCTTCACTGATATCCCAGCGATTATTTGCTTTACAATCTGAAGGAAAATAGCCAGATATCCATTAATAAAATATATAGAAACTGTCTGGCATACCTTTGCCTTCTGACGTATTCTGCTGACAAACTAACTCATAACTGACTACTTCATATTTCCTAGTGGAGCGAAAAAGCCTTTTCATGGCGTTTTGTTTAAACTTGGGGCCTTATACTCAAAATGACCTATTGGTCCTTTAACGCTGTCGTAAAGCCAATGCATACTTAGCATGGTGGACTAAGGCTACACAAAGAACCGCAAGTAAAAAAAAAATAAGTAAATAACACCGAAATATTTGCTTTGGCATAACAGGAGCGATAAAGACCTGCGCTGCTGGTGCCTCAGCGCCTCGGTAGGAATACCTCCCTTTCACATTTTAATAGAAAAAGGGCGATCACCGCGGCACTGAGAATCCTAAACACCTCCCAGCCGAAAATCGGAAATATGAGGTGTATATTGAAGGTACATATTGTAGATTGAGCTCTCTGGTATGCAGAAAACCTATACACCAAAACTAATGGCGAAGTTTCGTATACAAATGGATCTATACTTGAACATGGAAAAACTGGGGCTGGCATATTCGGACGGAATTTCAAAAAATGTGTACCAATGGATGGAAGGGTACATCCATCTTTCAAGCAAAGGTTAATGCAAAAGAAATTTGCGTCAGGGCGTGCTTTAGAAGAGGCATATCCTCAAAATATATCTGTACTATGTCCGACTGTAGTGCAGCACAATATAGTTTTATTAGGTTTGGTATCGGGGCATGAAGCACATGATGTCAATGAAGAGGCTGACTGCCTCAAAATTCTCAGTAGGTGGTACACGGAACACTGGTCCTTTCGCTAAAATCTCAGAAAAATGTATCCTTCAGAAACAAACGTCTGTCGCTTTTGCGTACTGCAGCCTAGGAAATGCGAGCAGACACATTCTCTTTGAATGTGACGGTCTCGTATCTTTATTCGAACAAAAACAGTATATTACTGCGCGAATTTCCAGCATTTGTTACAGTACATTACAGAAACAATAAAA
The DNA here is from genome assembly GCF_001687245.7 of Rhagoletis zephyria. NCBI lineage: Eukaryota > Metazoa > Arthropoda > Insecta > Diptera > Tephritidae > Rhagoletis > Rhagoletis zephyria. Next base: position 27,078 of record NW_016159379.1, on the reverse strand, counting down.
TAAAGGATACCTTGCTATGGTAACACATAATACCAGGTATTCCTTTATTGTACACCCCGAGACATAATGATATGTCTAAATGGTCTGGCACTCTGGCAAAAGAGCAGGTAAGCTCAAGCAACGACTGTTGCCAGAATGTCAGGCGAATAGCTCAATTTGGTGAATACTCCTTATGTTTTAACCAACGTTTATGCCTCTTTGTAAAGGAGGGAGACTATTGGGAGGGAGGTAGAAAATTTCCCGATAATTTATTTGGCTACGTTCCACATGTACCTAAAATGGCGTGCTTGTACTGAAATACGATTTATTGTCGTAGCCATTTCAAAATTTAACAAACGTAGTTTAGAGCGTAGAGTTGTTGTAGAGTTTTCGAGCTAACTAGTTGCGGTGGACGGCGCAGGAGTCTCGCTAAATAACTCTCACGTAGACTGTGTAGGTGAGTCTCGCGTAGAGCTCTATTGAGTGTGTACACGTCTCCAGTGAGATCTTTGTCTAAGTCTCGGGTTTTTTCTCTACCGTTTACACTTAGCTTAAGGCCACATCATCGCATAGCTTGCATGCACTACTGCAGTTGGTTCACTGTTATAACTCAGAAGTTGCGGAAAAAGCCTCTGCTGACTGTCCTCCGAATCACAACAACCCCTAGTTTTGAACTCATACTCGAAGGGTGATCAGTTGGTGGATGAGTCCAGCAATACACATGGCTGTCATATTAATTTTATTCGTTTTATGTATGTACATATATAATTATTTCTAATCACCATCCAATTATTGAGACCAAAGGATGAAGCGCGGTTTCTGTAGATCTTCCTCTACTGCTGGCCTTTGTATAGATTCGGCCGTGTGAAGTGTAATAATATATAGTACTTCTCGTGATAAAAAGCGTTCACAACTTTGATCCGTAGTATCCGTACTTTAATTCATAATTACTTTTCACAATTCACTTACTCCGAAAAATTATAAATTTATGCCTTTCTGGCTTAATGCTCTTAGACTTATGTAAATATTTATGGATGCTGATCCTAAATGTAATTTCATCAATATCTAACAAGCCAGGTGCCTAACAAAAACATAGTACATACTTATGTTCTGTACTTAAGAAATTAATCAAACACATACGGTACTCTCTGATAAATACTTAGATACATACATAACTTCCATAACTGCAGATGAGTGCATACCCTGTCGGACAAATGACGTATAATAACTGGTGAGTTGAGTAACCATAGCCAGTTAGTTATCTCAATATTGTTATTGAGCTTTGTACCACGATTATGTTTTTTAAGAAGAATGGAAAAAGCAACAAAGTCTAAGCCAACCTTAAGACTTACAGAAAAATTATGCCGCAGAAATGGCTTGTCGGGTTGACCATCATTTCCTTCAACAAGAAAAAAAGCAAGTTTTACTAAACCCATGCCAGGAACTATTTTTCTAGCCATGCCAAAAAAAAGTAGTTTTGTTGGAGTACCTTCCGACTGAGCAGCGCAGTCAAGCTAGTATTCGGAATGCACTACAAGGTAATAATTTCTAGAAGGAACACTTTCGGCCGATAATCACAAGGATTGACAAAAGGTTTTTTGTACTGATGGATCTAAGATCGATGAGCACAATACTGGAGCTCGCATGTTTCAACTCAGGTTCCAGAGAAGTGCTCCAATGGACAACCAAATCGAGCCCTAGCGGTCAAAAAACGGAAACGACTTTCCTTCAAAATTATTATTTTTTATGCTGAAAATAAACTACATATCGATGGCTGAGTGGAAGATCGGCCTATCTCGGCAGCCAGTTCGAAAACGTTCTATCTCAAAAAACTTTTAAAGAACGCCCTATTTCAGAATTTAATTGAAAAACACCTTATCTCAAAATTCGGTTCAAAAACGCCCTATCTCACTTCAAAATGTATTGAAAATATGCTGATATAGGGCCTTTTTGAATCGGCAGCTGAGTTAGGGCGTTTTTGAAACGAATTCTGAAATAGGGCGTTCTTGAAAAGTTTTTTGAGATAGAGCGTTTTCGAACTGGTTGCCGAGATAGGTCGATCTTCCACTCAGCCATCGATATATCGTCACTAGACACGAATAAAGGTGGGAGCTCAAAAGTTGACACATAAAAAAACTTCAGCGAAGAAAGACTCTTCGGCAAAGCAGCTAAAAAATTTGTAATGATTTTCCTGTTTCCGGCTGGCGGCCAAAGGCAATCTAAGTGACTTGTAACTTTATCTCGAGGGATCTCTAAACGGCTTTCCAATCTTGGCCGGGAAGGCCTGAGAACTCCGAATTGCTTCCGGATTGAACACTACAAACTAAGGTGCCGTGCTGGTAAGATGAGATATTCGTCAGAGACGGACTGCAGGTACTATGGGCTGGCAGATGAAACCCCAGAGAACATAGTGTGGGTTTCCGCAGTTATTAAAGTCAAAAGCTCGCACATTTTGGGAACGGTTGTCGTATCTGTCTATAATCTGGAACATGACACCCTCGAAAGTGCCTAGTTTAATAAGAAGCCTAAGGTAGTAGTTGTTTTCGAAAGAGTTATCGCAATAGGAAATATTATGAGTAGTTATTATAGTATCTGAAGGTTTGCATACTAATAGAATGACCAAAATACAACCAGATATTTAGCTCTTTAAAGAATCATGGGCATACTATATACATATATTTATGTATAATAACGAGCGTATTTTCTTGCAGACTTCGTTAAGAAATTTGATAGTACATACTGATTAACTGCAACAATCATTTAAATATGCATATACAATGTATACACACAAGAGCCTGCCACTAATTATGCTAATATATGAGAAACTTAAGTCGGAGAGCGTTCTATGCTTCAATAATCGCATACATATGCACATTATTACGCATACATACATACCTACATATATACATATACGGTGCACAATATGCAAATTTATTTATGCAGCTTAAGCACAAAATTGCTTTTTCAATTGATTCGACGTACATACATGTATGTATGTATGTACCGATGTAAGTGCATATGTATGTATGTATGTAGATGTGGTGATTAAAATTACTTAGTATTTAAGTTGTTTGGCTGCCTGGCTGATTGCTTCGTGTTCTGCTGTTATGCTGTTGCATTATCGATTACTTATGCTGTTACTGCAGATGAAGAGTATTTTAATGTCTTTGAATTGTAAGGCACTGAGTGAAGTAAGCTGCCACGTTGCATAATTTTAAGTCCACAAATCAAATTCAAAAGGCTACTTTCCATAAATTTATGCCTGCGGCAGCTAGAGCAAGATTCCTCCAATGGAGTCTCCTTTTAACCAAATGGGCTCATTGTGCTCGATAAATACATACACAACAAAAGATAATCCCTACTTACTCAACTAGCCATGGTTGGATTTGAGGAAAACTGCTACATTATCACAACATCTCGACACTCAAAATATGAGGTGAAGCGACACAAATGACTAGGGTCACGTTTGTTGTCTATACAGAGGCATAGGTCGCTCTTCAGCTTTACTTGGACCGGCAAATGATTCAGCGGTGTATTAAAAAAAAAACTTTGACGATAAGCATTTTGCTGAACTTCTAATCCAATTTGTGTGATGGCATGGGATGGTTTTTTATAAGAAGCTATTTATTAACAGAAGTACAGTCGGTGGTTTGGAATTCCGAGGCGAGCGTCAACATTTTTTACACTGCGCAGACCAGAGATTGAACCTGGATCTCATCTGGCGGTCGTATGCACTTCTTACCACTAGACTATAGCGCCCGCCGATCGGGTTATTAATTTGACAACTTTTTGGAGCCCCAGTTAGAGGGATATGCCATCTCTCGACATGCACAGAGAGCACATATGTGCTACGGGAATCTATGCCTCTGAATGAAATTAAGGAGACTAATCACACACAACCTTCCAACGTAATCTAACCTTACCTAACCTAGCTACTAAGCTTCCAATTTTGTTAAACATTAATGAATATTGGAAGGAAAGTAATTTATTTAAAACAAAATAAAAACGGTTGGCAACGCCAATCAATAATTATTAGCAATATTCACTTAGTGAAAATTCATAGCAATACAAATGTGTATAATGAGTTACCTAACAGCCAAACGAGCGGTGTTTATTTTCCTTACTACACTCATTGGAACAGTAGGAGAATAATACCGTCAAGCCTTAAAGCGGTTTATATATGAGTTGTTAAATAGTTTCCTGCTATACTCCTTTTCTCAAATCAATTTGATTTGTGTTTGCCTTTGCCATTGTGTTAGTGTTCGCTTTTGTTTGAATTCTAATTACCGTTTTATTCATTAACGTCTTGGCATATGAATAAGGAGGCTGAGCGCACACAAACACAAAAGCAATAAACACTCAGTCTAGCGCACACCAAAATATTTCCATTATACGAGTACCCAGTCGGAAAAGGAGTAATGCATTACATGCGTGACAAATAATATAATGCATTTCTTATGCGTTCTCGATAATATTACTGCTAACTATGTAATCAGCATTCCAATGTATTCAAAAATTTCCAAAAATTTCATATAAAAACGCATTCATTTCTCGATACTAGGTAATGCAAAATTGAATGAATCGGACATCGCCCTGGGAAAAAAAATGCATTTTCGAATGTGAAAAGGGTTGTTTTACTGATTATTTTTTCGATTACTATACATTACATTTTCCCACTGGGTATGTATGTCTGTGTGTGCATGCGCCCTAAAGTGATAATTTCGATTCACACAAGTAATACACAATAAACATTTTTGTTAAATCTCAATTTGAGATGAATTTTAGAATCAGTTATTTGCTCAAATCTCAAACGTTAGTTCTCAAAGACACTTTTTTAATATGGAATTTCCTTTCATTTTCAAATTGAGAGCTATTGAATTTCCACTTCTTCTCAAACGTGAGTGGAGCGGAACGAAATGGAATCCAGTTAAGCTTATTGAAATTTTTGTGCAGTATTGGCATGTATGTAAAAGAAAAAAAATTTATTTTATAGGAAAGGAGTTTTTTATTTATGCAGTTTATTTAATAGCTTATTGATGTAAAACATTAGTTACATACAGTTTGTTTTGTAATTAGTCACATACATAACGTTTTCGAAGTATTTTTTTTGCAAAATAAAATGAAAAAGTGAAATTTACCTTTAATATTCTTTCTGCTCTATTGAAAATATACAAATTCTTAAAAAAAATGCATTTAATGGGGAAAAAATTTCATTTGCTTTTTTTTTATTTTGGAAATATAAATCATACTTTATAATCTTTATTATATAACATAAAAAATAAATTTTTTAAATTTTTTAATTTTAATAATTTTATTTTAAGCAGGCAAACTGTTGGTCACCATCGATGCAACAGACTATTTATTTCGTTCTTTTTTAAATTTTAATGGAAAGACTGAAATCAATAAATTAAATGCATTTCAATTCGCTCGAACGCGGAGCAATTTTCTGATAGACAATTGAGAATGGGAAGCCATTTTGCGACTGATGTAACAGACTACCGATAGACTTCGACATCTGTGCCGTATTCAGTGTTGCCATTTTAAAATTTTTCCGGCTATATTTAGCTTTCTTTCTGGGGTTACAAACATATCGCACATGCTTGGTCGCTGAAGCTTCGACTTTATCCGAAGCAGTCGCTGCAAGGCGCTATGGAAGCTTTTCATCAACCTTTAATTTAGTCTTTCAAGGCACTGTAATGTTTCCCAGGCATAGCTTGCATGCCTGCCTCATTATTTTAGCTCTGGAAAACTTCTGGCAGCACTGATCCACAAATGGAACGTAACGAATGCTAAACAAAATTTTCTCAAATGTTTTTCCAGCCGTTCTTAAGTGGTTAAGCAACGTTTGAGAAAATTTTTAATTTCGAATTAAGAAATAAGATTTTCTCAAATGTTTGAAAATGTTTTTTTCCAGAGTTTGTTGGGTATATGTATATTTACTTATACTCACATATAAATATGTATGTACTTAAGTAAGAACTCTTGCATACCGTAGCACCTATTGAATACTGGTTCATGCGCTTATCTAGTTCCTTGAGGTTATTGTTAGTATTGTTATTGTTATTGGCGGTAGTGGTGGTTACATTGTTAAGCTAATGCTTACTAAAGGCGCTCATTAAGATTCTTGCACAAGTTTTGCGTAACCATTTTCTTAGTCCTTCAAATACATTCATACATATGTATGTATGTATAACTCTAAGTTTATATCTACATAAGAAAAGCAAGCAAATGTACGCTGCGAGTTAATATCCATGAACTTGCATTCTAACCACACACAAGTACGAGTACCATAGTGAAAGCTCTGAACCCTTTTAATTTTCCGCTTCAGTGCCTCGTATCTATGTATTTATCTACACACTCATGATGTATGAATACATATATATCGTCACCTGTAATGCAAAAGGACGTAACAAACATCATCGTTGAAATGCA
>NW_016159379.1:5126-20146 GCF_001687245.7 Rhagoletis zephyria | reverse complement strand
AAAAGTCATAACTAATAAAAAATTAAAATTCACTTTTTGTGATTTATATGACGGATTCCATCGAATTACAACTCCCCACATCATTTTATGAGAAAACAAGTAAGAAAGTCTAAGTTCGGGCGGAGCCGAACATTAAATACCCGGCGCAAGTATTAAATATATGTTTTCCTCCTTTCCGAAAGCTACCGCTACATGATAAGCCGGGGTGTATACATTTTAAGTAAATTAGCGACGGACGGACGGACGGACGGACGGACGGACAGACAGTCACCGCTTAATCGATTTCTCTTTTCATCCTGATCATTTATGTATACATTTGTCTATATCTATCTCGATTCGTTTTGCCTGTTACAAACAACCGTTATGTGAACAAAGTTATAATACCCTTGTGCACAAGTGTGCTCGGTTATAAAAAATTAAAATAATTGTCACGACTTTTTCCATTTCATTTAGGATGCTGTTACGTCTTTTTGCATTTCAGGTGACGATATGTACATTTTGTTTTCTGCCGGTGTGTTAATAATAGATATCTTATTCTCTATTCGGTATTTGCTTGAATCATCTATTTTTGTGTGCTTATATCTACATAAATATTTCTATTATATTTTACGCTCATTTGCTTAATATAAATTGGCATTTTTTCTGTTAATTTGTTTAATGGAATTTTTGTGTTTATTACCGAAGCGAAAAATGGCATATATGTACATTACTTAACTCTAAACCTGTAGATATGGAGTTCGAGTGCATGTATCCATGAAATTGCAGGGCAAACTGTAACTGAACTTATTCAATTTCAATTTTTCCTAATAAACAATCGTGGTACAAAGCTCAATAAAAATATTAAAAATAAAATGTTAAGAAGCCACAATAACATTGACATGAACTTATTTAGTTAGTTGCCGCCATTGCGTTAATGCTGATCGAAGTCACTGAAAATGAAGCGCTAGGATCCAGAAAACGTCGATAAACCGGTACTTTATCATCGCTGCAAAATCCTAACTCTCTCTTTCCACTCTTGAGTGCACATTAATTAAATAAATTGCTTCAATTTTACGGGATTTAATAACTTTTTTGAACCATTTTGGTAAATTTTTCGGCCGCGGCAACAATGATTGCAATATATGTAGGTACTTCCCTATCAATTGACCGTCAAAGGTGCGTCTCACAGAGCTTTCATATAGAAGCGTTTACAAATCGCTATAAATCTCTGCACTTTTTGAGTATGTAGTAGAGTCCGAAAATTAATCAGCATCGGCATCGGCCAAAAATTGGGAATCGGTCGGACTCTAGTATGTAGTACCAAGGATAATCAATCGAGGTTTTGTTCAATGTTTTGACTACTGGGTTCAGCACTGTTTGAGACTTACGGTCACAGACACCGCACATGTAAATGTTGGTCCCGATTGGAGCCGGTTAAGTCGTATCGCAAAGGAATCAAAGGCCAGATGCCTCTATGGGCTCAAAAAATCTTTTCATTTAATACCCAAAATCAATAAATTTTGGTACGACTGGAGTCTACATAAGATAATCTGAACTTTGAGCCCTTTGCGACACGCCTTAACCTACTTCAATCGCGACCACCATTTATACATAGGTAGTATGTGATATCTTCGACTATGGTAGTATCGGTTTTAGGTAGTAGATGAAAAACTATTAATTTTAATTTTTTTGAGTCTCCATAGAGGGATCTAAACTTTGCCCTTTTTGAGCTTATCATATATTTTCCTATTAGATCCTCGAGCTAGCTTATTTTGCAGTGATTTTCTCTTCCAGCTTTTTATCTTCTAAGCTCTAAGCAAAGCAGGGCTCGGCACCTATTGTTGTTGTTGGTGCAGAATTCCTAGCAGAGAAGGAAGATTCTGTTGTTTGCCGCTAAAGCGTTTAGTCTCCCCACGCATACGAGAACTACTGAAATTTTGATTTTTTTGGGAAAGGACGGACCCGACTGCGCCCTGACTGTGACTTAATATTATGCGTGAACCTGCTCTTTGAATATGTTCGGGATTTCAACTATTGGAATAGTGATCCTGAATCTTAGTCTAAAGGCGCCGGCCAAGTTTTTGAGAGCAACTGGGAGTATTTCGTCAGAATTGTATCATTCCGCATTTCTTTATTCCCAGTTCTATTTTGAAGTTTTATACGAAGCTAGTAAATAATTATGTTGTAAGCTAGAAATCTCCAATGCAAATACAGCGGTAGGCGCTCGAAGTGTTACCAATTAAAAATGCTATAGTTTTCTTTTCATTAACAAACATCAGTTCATTATAAAAACATATTTATCATATTTTAATAAAAATATATTATTATATAAAAGCGTCGAATCTGTCAGAGAATGCATCACAGCCCTCACGAATGTGGTCTGGTGGTATTTTCTCACAGTGGCGGCGAAGAGCAATCTTCAAAGCGTTGACTGTCTCTGAGTTTTAGTTGACACTTTGGCCTTGTGAATGGACCATATGAAAAAAGGTAAGTGCGCCTGGGCCACACTCTCTATTTTGTCTCATAACGAATATATGTATGTACATACATACATCTGCTTGTGCTTAACGTTATATTTTTTGTGTTTTTCTATCTAGATCCCTACCTCTACCCCTGTTCGTTCTAATTACATTTATGTTATTCTGTTTTTCTTTAAATTCGTTTTCATCTTTACACTCTATCGATAACAAAATCGATAGTAACATCCAACAAAATATCGTTAACAAAACCGATAAAAATATCGATAACAAACCCGATGACGAATTTGATAAAAATTTCGATAGCAAAATCGATAATAGTATTGGTAACAAAATCGATTAGAAAATAAGAAAATATCGATTGCGAAATCGAGAATTAATCGACAACCAAATCGGTCGGCAAAAATTGCTTATAAAATCGCTAACAAAATCGATAAGTAATTGATAAAAATATCGAAAACAAATTTGATAAAAATACCAATAACAAAATCGAAAAAACTATCGATAACAAAATCGTTAAAAATATCGATCACAAATTCCATGACTAAACCGATAAAAATATCGATAAAAAAGTCCAAAAAAGTGTCGATTATTATATCGATAAATTCCGAAGATATCGATAGCAAAACCGATAAAAATATCTATAACAAAACCGACAAAAATATCGATTGTTATATCCCGAAAATCTCTATAATCCAAAAATAGTTCACAGATTTAGTCTCTGAATCTCCATCTATATATTTTTCTCTATAATTGCCTTTAGTTTAATCTTTCTTCCTCTATGTTCATCTTTACTTTTATCGGTATCCTCATCCTCATCGGTTTCTTTACATTTATCTTTGTTTTTATACCCGAGCGCACTTGTGCACAAGGGTATTATAACTTTGTTCACATAACGGTTGTTTGTAACAGGCAAAACGAATCGAGATAGATATTGAAAAAAGTATACATAAATGATCAGAATTAAAGGAGAAATCGATTAAGCGGTGACCGTCTGTCTGTCTATGCACACGATAACTCGAGTAAAAATTGAGATATCTTAACGAAACTTGGTACGTGCACTTCTTTAGGGAGTAGGACAGATGGACAAAACCGGACAATTACCGCGCCCACATCCCATATAACGGTAATTTAGAGAAATGCGATATCTTCGATAAATCAGTAAATATTAAACTAATTTATTCAAAATTGATGCTTGCAACAATTCTTTACCAAGAAATACGGTTATAATAAAATTTTGGAAAATGGGCGTAGCACCGCCTACTTATGATCACATATATATATCTCGGTAACCGTTCTACCGATTTGTACCAAACTCGGTATGGTTATTGTGCTTGCTACATAGAAGCAAAGCGCTGAAAATTACTGAAATCGGACTAGAATTACGGCTTTTCATATAACGGTAAATTTTAGAAATGCTTGAAACTTAAATATTTTGAAATTTAAGGACGCTAATTTACGCAAAATTGATACACCCCGGCTTACCATGTAGCGGTAGCTTTCGGAAAGCTGAAAAAACATATATTTAATAGTTGCGCCGGGTATTTTATGTTCAGCTCCGTCCGAGCTTAGACTTTCTTACTTGTTACTTATAAGTTTATGATTTTCTTCATCAACATATTCCCCTTCACCTTTGCCCTTACTTAAGTGAAATGTTTAAATTTACCTTGATCTTCATTTTTGCCTTTATCTTTACGCATCTTTGTTTTTGTTTTTATTTTTACCTTTGCCTTTATCCTTTTCTTTATCTATAGACGTAGTCACCTTTACTTTCATTCTTGTATTGGCCTTTTTCTAAGTATTATTCTTTAACCTTTTATTAGCAAGTTTTTGTTAAATTAATACCATGTGCATACACTCAAGAAGCACTTGTTTCAACCCCAACCATTTCTGTTGCATAATTTTCGTTGCACCATTTCCGTGTGCAATTTCCGTTGAATTTTCCAATTTACTCCCAACCAACCAACCGCCGCTAAAGAAGTTTCCATTCAAAATCCGCTGGGTTTGAGTCCAATGAATATGGTGGCCATTGTTGCGATGAAATGAAGGAAGTTTTTTTCTAAAAAAACGTTGGATTTTGCGATGCTTTCTAACGAATTTTTTGTATGGCCGAGGTAACAAAGCATCGTTAAAAATCTTTTCAAACTAGATTTGTTGATTTACCTTTACGCTCTGTTCAATATCAGACCAACACACCCGACATACCCGATGCTCTTATCCGCACGAAAGATGGTTACATCGAACAGTAATACACTTTTCTTAAACTTTGAAAATAAACACTTTTTCTCAGGCGCTGCGGAATGGTAGGGCGCACTGCTAACTACTTATACACCGACATGCACATACCTGCATGCACATAAAAACTACTAATATTCGTCTTAAAGAGGCAACGAGGTGGCATAAAATAAAATCAAAGATAAAGTAAATAAAGTATAAGAAGATTCAAATACCTAGAATTGTGAGATTAGCAATCCTTTTGTGTATTAAAAATTCAGTTGACGGATTCAATGAAAGCTAAACTTCAACACAATCATCCTCAAATTTGATGTGTATTCATGTGTGCTTATTGACGTTTGACCTTCCATGAGATATGCAGAAGGCGTGCTACACCCACTTCTAATGCTGGTGCAGCTATGGTTCGGGAAGCTAACAAATCAGCACATTTTAATGCGCCCATGCATTAAAGATGACCCGTAGGGGTATCCTTTTTGTTGTAGCAATGGTTATTTAGCAGCTGGCACATATTGAATAATTGAATGCAAAACCCCGTGGAGATTTAAACTTTCTTTAAAATAGACGAAGAATTACGCTACATACATATGTATGTATATATGTATATACAGTGAAAGCTCTCATAGACGGACGCTCCTATAAGCGGACACATTCTTGGAAACGAACAAGTTTTGGTTTTTTTTTCATACAAAATGCTCTCCCATACACGGCCTTTCCGATAAACGGACGCGGACACTCAAACAAGTCCATTTATGAAAAAAAAAATCTCCCATAATCGATCAAAAAGTGAGTGACCATCGGTGTCCGCTTATGGAAGCTTTCACTATATATGTATTTTACTAAGGAATTATCCAATGCTAATTATGTGTATGAAAATGCTCTCTACTTTATCACAAATATCACTAAAAGTCTGCAAGTATTCTGCAATACTGTAAGGCATTCACAATCGTTCGGAAAACAATAAAAATTAAAAATGACAATTGTATATAGGAGTAGACAGAAGTTTAGTTAGCATCCAGGAAGACTCTTCCAAACTTTGCTACCAGGTTGCTTGCTAAATTCACACTCACACCCCCCTAATTCACGTTCGTTGTACATACATAGTATATGGGTTTCTCCAATGCTATGCACTTCGTAAGAGGATTTCAAAGTATCGCTGCCACTTCATCGGCAAAGGATTGGCCGTCAATAGTCGTAAATGAAATCGAAAGCATAGGTATTTAACCTACCATAGTCGAGAGCAGATGAAAATCGGCAGGCGAGTGAGTCGAATTTGTGGGATATATACAGACGTACATATGTGTTAGATATGTTTGGGTAGCGGCGTGCAAGCGCGTTCTTGCATTTGTAATAAGAGCGAAAATGGACGGAAGTGGTCGATAAGCTTATAACCAGCTCAATGTAAGCTCAAGTACATTTAAGCAACTGTGAATGTGAAGGTGAGAGATCAATATCTATGATATTAGCTGCATGCATGTGCTCATGTGTACATTAGGGAGCGGTAAAATAAATCATTTTTTTATTTCGAAATTCTAATAGTACGGAATAGTTGTATAACATGGTCATACTGAACCGCGTTAAACCGTTTTCCTCTCCGATTATATGTATAAACAGTCGCATCAAGGGTCTTAAAGTTACGACACACCTCTCAAATTATGTTTCTTTCATAATTTTCTAAAATTATTTGCTATAAAGATGTTGAGTATGCAGTTTTAACGCCCATTAAATTCTAGTTTTATATAGTGCAAGTTTCGAGCTGCTGGAGAATCGCGTTAAGTTTTTGCAATATTTTTCGCTTTTTTTTGCTGACAGTACCACGTAGATTTCCATACAAAGTACGTTCGACAATTTTTATGTATGTATATATATTAGGGCGGGTCGAATTGTACGGTCCCAACAAAATTAACAGAGGCACATCGCGATTATGATTATTTGGGTAATTTCAAGCGTTTTTGTCCCAAAAAACATAGGTCTAAAATGAATTTCGAGCCAGCGATTTTTTCTATCTAGGTTTTTTTCAAAATGTGGCTCACCTGTTGAAACAGCTGTATTTAAAACTGCCCAAAATGTGTATCTGGGAGTTTTTGGGGTCGAGGAATCCATTTCTGGCATTAATTTTTTCTTTTGAGGGCCGCCAGAGGGCGATTCCGTACTTTTTTTTTTGGATTTTAACGCCTTTTTTCCGAAAATCGACAATGTTGTTGCGAAAATCCACGAAATTTGACTTTATCATAATGCAACTTCAATTTTTAAATAGTCTAAAATGTACAGCGTTGAATTTTTATTTTTTATTAATTTTTTTATATATATATATTTTTTAATTTACATATTAACACAGTATGAAAATGAAAAAGCATGCTGTCACACATGTCATTTGTCATAAAATATGTCGATAAACAGTATTACCAACATCATATTAAAAAAAATACGTTATACGTGTTTAAAAATTAAAACATTAGAAAGTGTTTATGTTTTTTTTTTTTTCATTAACATTTCATATGTTTTAATCTTTTAAATTGAATTATTGATTAAAAAAAAATTATATTAAAATATTTTATATTAAAAAAAAAATTGTTTTATAAAATTCAGAGAACAAATGAAAAAAACGAATTTTTTGTCCTAAATTTAATAAAATCGATATAAGTTGTGCATGAATACACCTCCCTTCTCCATTATTTTCAACGCTGAACATTGTAGGTTATATTACATTTACATTGAGCCCAAATGCGTCATTTGGGCGAGAAACCTCAAATGCGAGGCCAAATCACGCATTTCTCCATACAAATTCACATTTCCAGAATGACGCATTTCGACGCATTTACACAAAATCACGAAACAATGCGTTCCAATTGCCGTACTATTTTATTGAACGCACTCAGAAACAAAAGTTCCACAAAAGCTTTGGTTTGTCTTTGAAGTCAAAGCAAATGCGATCAAGCAGTGTAAACACCTTCAAATGACTGATTTCAAATCACGCATTTTGGTCCAATGTAAATGTAATATTATTTAAAAATTTAATTTGCATTATGAGAAAGTCAAATTTCGCGGTTTTTCGCAACAATGTTGTCGATTTTCGGAAAAAAAGCGTTAAAACCCAAAAAAAAAGTACGAAAGCGTCCTCTGGCGGCCCTCAAAGGAAAAAATTAATACCAGAAATGGATTTCTCGACCCCAAAAACCTCCAGATACACATTTTGGCTAGATAGAAAAAATGCTGGCTCGAAATTTATTTTAGACCTATGGTTTCTTGGGCAAAAATGTTTGAAATTACCCAGATAACCATAATCGTGGTGTGCTTTTGATGCAAAAAGTTTTACCCGCCCTAATATATGTATATACATATATGAAAGACACTGTCAGCAAAAAAATTGCTAAAAATTAACACAATTTCTTATTAACTTGAGAACGTGCACTTTATTAGACTGAAATTTAAGGCTCCGGCTTAATGTGCAAGGATGGGTATTCGAAGTGTGGATCTCTTGTTTTCATTTCGGCAACGTCCAGTCCATTTAAAGGAAAAATATGTAGATTGACAATAGGCGACATAGGTCGATCTTAAAATAATTTTTGCGGCAGAGTTTTTGGCGCAGTTTTTAAAGATGTGTTATACGACACAAGAATAGCAAAAATGTGTGTTTAAAACTTTTTAAAAAGTGCATTGCAGATCAGTTTCCGGCCAAAAAAAATTGCAAACCTAATATATTTGAAGGTAATTTTAAAGGTCGAGGTAATTCTTCTAGCCCACGAGACTATTTTTCAATCTCAATAGCTTTAAAATACACTCAAATTTATTTCCCTATCTTTTCTCGTTCTCGAGATATTTGATTTAGCTCAATTTTTCCAAAAAGCGTAGCAGATCGCATAGTCAGCTCAGAAATGAACCCTAGCGTACCGTAAGAACCACGTTATCTGCATCTCTTCTCCAGCACCGCTATCAAAATCACACAAAACTTTTGTAAGGGAAAACAATGCATAAGCACGGCTCTCGAAAAGTATTTCGCTTGCAATCGTTTATGTTTTTTTATGTACTTTATATGTAGGACCATATTCAAGCTCCTGTAACACTTTCGGAAAGTAAACAGTATGCGTATTACGCCCTTTTTCTAGATAGAGTCATTTTCCGTTTCTAAGGGGGAAAACAACCCTTAAAAACCTCTATGCTTAATCGGTAGTGAATTTTTAAACTTTATTAAAACTCGTATCCACTGATTACGAAACCAAAGTCAGTTTTTAACAATTCAAAATGGCGCATACAATATGGTTGATGGGATTTTCAAAAAAGTGTCAGAATTTTTTTTTATGAAATTTGGTATCCAAAGGTTACTTGAGTCGCTGATTACAAAACTCGAAACAGTTTTCAAATAATCAAATTGGCGAACACAATATAGCGGATGCAGTGGTGGATATCAAATTTCAGAAAAATCTGAAAATTTTCAATTTTTGAAAACTGACTTCAGTTTTGTAATAAGCGACCCTTGGATATCAAACTTTAGAAAAATTTTTAAATTTTTAAAAAATCCATCCGTCATTTTAAATTTATGAAAAGTTACTTAATTTATGTATTCGGCAATCCCAAAAATCCGAAGTTTATTAAATTGAAAGAAATCACAAGGCAATGTTCGATTGTCCTATTAGGGATTTACGAAAATGGCCTGGTCTGGCAAAATACGCACACTTTAGGTTGTTTCTACTTTCCTAAAAAGGTCATTTTTTCATGAGTGCAAAAAAGGGTTGATTTTGTTTTTTTTATTTTTGTAATAGCACCGCCACAGCTAGTGCTGACTGAAATTTGCTTATAGTCGCTAGTCTGACTTCCAACAGAAACTACGTTTCCGACAAAACTACGTTGCCTCAAATAGACAATATCTTTGAAAAAGTAACAGAAAACTGAGGTGAGTTACATTGCATAAAAATTACGAAAACAAAAAAGAAAATCGTTTACGTTTTCAGGCTCTGATCTCACTTCTGGTCGTATGCTCAAAGTGCTTATGCATTGGCAAACTTTGAGGCTATCTATGAAGAAAAAACGCTAGTGGTTTTGTTTCAAAAGAAAACAGCATTGCGCAGCGTCTAAGGAGTAACAGTCAGCAAAGAGTACATAAAAACCACTGACCGCTTTTTTTACGTACATAAGTCAAAAGGCTCCGACAAAAGTATTTACCTATTCCATTGTAATCTCCATGGTATGGTTCACTACTTCCCATATCCCCAATTCAAAATTCTATTGTTCAGTCACACGTGCTTTCATTGAATTTTCTCTTTCGTTAGTTAGGCAAACAAAGAACTTTTGCATTCACACCCGCAACCACACACACAAGCACGGTTAAGTGGATAGCAACTGAATACAAAAACAAAAAAAACAATGAAAATCAAATGAATATGTACGCCCATTACGTATGTATGTATGCCCCTATAGTATAAGACAGGTGTGGGATGTATGTATGTATGTAGCATATCAATGCTTCAGCATCAGATTTTATTAAAACAAGCTTAGCACGGTAAGATTTACGACATCACACCAACACTCATGCGTGCATATAGCCACTCTCACTTAAGTATCCTTTGCACAAATATTGCACAAAAGGTACATGCCAACTAACTTAACACACGTATGTTTGTATGCTCTGAAGATGTGTGTGTGTATAAATGGTATAGTTGTATTCACACATCGATTGGCCTTAATTCAAAACCGAAAACTTTATAAGCACTTTACGCCATTTATGGGTCTTACGTCGGTGACCAAAACTTTTTTACTTTCTGCAATGTATCTGTAGTTAGTTGGTTTGCCAGTGTGGCATGCCTAATGTGACCAACTATTTCATAGATCAAAGAAGTACAGGTTAGGTTAAGTTAAGTTAACGCCGCGAGCCGATTACGAAATTTCGAATGCGGCTAATTTCGATCCCTGAGAGCTCAGTGTTTGTTCAGAAGCGCGAGCCAAAATGCTTCCATAATAGCATCGCGAAGGTTGGACAGTCTAAAAGAAAGTGTGGAGATGATTCCACTTCATATTCCTCTTGACAGCTGATACAATTGGATTAGCTGAAATTTCTAGTCTCACCGCATGAATACCAATCGCACAATGGCATATCAGAACCCCCATCACTAGCCCTTGAGAGGTAACGTGTGCAGAGAAACGTGTTCTTTTCCTTTCTATGTCACCAAAAGACCCGGTTTCCCTTAGCCTAATAGCAGTTCGCGCTGCGACAATTCTGTCTGCAACATCCGCCGGTGCCGTGTTCAACATACGTATGTCAAGCGCCGGTGTAGTTGTGGTTCCTAATGCTCCGTTAATTCCTGTTTTAAAAGTGTAGCTTTTTGTAGTGAGTTCCACCAGATAAGGGCTCCTTGAAACAATGTAGGCCTAAATCTGGTTTCCTAGAGCTAATGAATTAATTTGGACGAGAGACCCCACCTTTTACTGATAGCTCCCCTTTAGCAGTGCAAGGCCACCGACACCTTTCCTACCCTTTCCTCAATGTTAGGTTTTATACGACAGCCGCCGTTGATCGCCCACCTAGTTCAAGTAACCTTGAGCCAGATCAAAAACGGTGCATATAAATCGTCCCTTAACCAAAAGTTCCACATCATCTACATAGGCGATCACACGACAGCCCACTTTTTCCAGTTCCACTAGAAGGTCGTTTATAACCGCAATCCAGAGCAGGGGAGAGAGAACATCACTTTGTGGAGTGCTCCTATTGGCTCTGTCCTGAGTGCAGACGCTCACCCACTACGCCGCAACAGCTCTGTCATGAAGTAAGCTTATTAGGTTGGTTTCAACCCCCAGATTATGAATATACTTGACTATTGCCTCTCGAGTGCCATTGTTGAAGGCCTCCTCGATATCGAAGAAGGCTCCAACTGCATAATCTTCATGCGTGAAGTCTTCCTCTGACCACTTTACCAATGTGTGCAGGGCGGTATTAACCGACCTTTTCTTGCAATAAGGATATATAAGCCCTTGACTGACAGTCACGAGGAATCGCGTTTCTTATGTACAGGTACTGAGCTATCTAGCATTTTTAGCAAACGCGTTTTTATCAAACACGAAGAGACTGATAAGCCTAAAATACCTAGGGGAAACATGAGAGCCTTTTCCGGCCTTCGGGATGAACGCAATACTGACTACCCTTCAAGCCATGGGGATGTACCCGGTCCTCACGCTGTTCGCATAAATAGGGTCCAACCAATTGCATGTCACCTTCAGAGCTCTTTGCAGCTGCGCATGTATGATGCCATTGGTCCCCGACGACTTTAATGGTTTAAACAGGACCTGGGGGAGATTCTGTAATCAGTTAGCGACAATTTTCGAATCGCGATAGTGCGATAGCGATCCGAAAGTTGTCGCTAACTGGTTACAGAATCTCCTTCCAGAAGTACAAAATATCGTAAAGAAGTACATATGACTGTACTTCGAAGTACGAAGTACAAGAGCGAAGAAAGAAGTACTGTACTTCCGAAAGAAGTACGGTTGGTCACATTAGGCATGCCCCATGGCCAGCAACACTAACCTTATTACAATTATTAAGCGTATTTTATGCTGTTTGAGTAAAATTGAAAGCCACTTTTCATGGTGCATGTGTGTATGTGTGTGTGCGTACCTTTATAGTTTTAGTTCACCTCTTTAACCCGGTCAGTCGTAAAGAAAGTGAAGTGTATGAAGCTGAAATGATGTACATACTTACATATGCAGATGCTATGATGATACCAGGTAGGAAAAGCTGATGGTTAAAAAAAAAATCAATTAAATTAGCAATTATTGGATGCGCATATCGCCTGTGCTGATGATTTGCTGCTACATAGCGTTATCCAGACCAATATTACTCTACCGAGCGCATCCAATTTAAAGCCGTCGGAAAAGTTGCAATGCATGGTTTCCCTCTGTATAACGGGCAGCACCATCGGCTGTCTTGGAAATTATGCTGAATCTGCCATCAACAGACCCGAGGTTAGAGCGACGGGTGAATTCACGCAAAGAACCTTCGCACAGAAATCAATAGGGAGGAGGTTTGTATGTCTCACAGATTACATACCTTCGCGTCATGATTGAGAGAGGGGACTCCAGACTACAATTACAGAAAAGTGATGACGTAAGGCCATGAGACCCCACCATTTGACCTTTAATATTTACACATATGGTTTAAATACATTTGTGTTTTTCTGAAATACTGTTGGAAAAGGTGTGGTCCAGCTCTTATTCTTCTTCTTCTTATTGGGCTCTACAACCGTTTGTCGGTTTAGGCCGAGACCAAAAAGCTTTGCCAGTTGCTCTCTCATTTGCGGGTTTGCCATATTTTCCTTTCACAGTGGCAAAGTAAAATAAATGTAATCACTTCTAGAGAAAAATTTGAATTCGTTTTTTAATTCATGTAACATTTTTAAACATTGACGTATGACCAACCGGACAACTATTTCTGATTTCTTTTAAATATTTATTTAATTTTATCTCAAAAGTAAACGCAAGTCCTATCCACTTTAAAATTCCAATGGAAACAAGGAGAACTTGCGATTGATTATTCAAAGAAAATCATCATTAGCGTACTCCTCTTTTCGGCCTTCGTATCGCCTCCGACCTTTATAATTTGATGTTAACTCTATTTCAGTGGATTTTTCCTGCAGGGTATGTGTAGGCTATGTACCTACATACACATATGTATGACCATATGTATATAACTGCGGGTCAGAATTTTACGTTCGCTTTCATTTTATGGCCTCTTCTAAACTTTGCTGTTAATTAAATTTAATATATCTGTCCGAATAGGGATTCATTAAAATCACAAAATGGATTTATGCGCATCCTTGAGTAGTATTCAAATGTTTGGTTGTCCCTTCGAACCGCTTTATTGGTTTCTGGAAAGACAACAAATTTTTAAATTTTTAAGTTAAGTTTTCAAGAAATATTTGAATTCACCTCTTGAATAGCTTAGCAAGCAGACCATTAATTTCAAAAGTGTTTTTTTTTTTTTAATGAAACTTCTTTAGCGGTGGTTGGTTGGTTGAAATTAAATTGGCAAATTCAATGGAAATTGCACACGGAAATGGTTGGGACGGAATCAAGTGCTTCTTAAATGTATGCAATTGGAATTAATTTAACAAAAACGTGCTAATAAAAGGTAAGACTTAGATAAAGACCAATACAAGAATGAAAGTATAGGTGCGTAAGATAAGGAAAAGGATAAAGGCAAAGGTAAAAATAAAAAAAATAAAAACAGAGATACGTAAAGATAAATGCAAAAATGAAGATCAAGGTAAATTTAATTACTTTACTTATATAAGGGCAAAGGTGAAGGGGAATATGTAGATGAAGAAAATGATAGACATACATTTAAAAACAAAGATAAATATTAAGAAAAAGATGAAGATGAAGATACCGGCAAAAGTAAAAATGAAGATAGAGGAAGAATCTTCAAAATACGCGTAATTATAAAGAAAACGATATAGATAAACACAGACTCCACCTGGGAACCATTTCGGGATTTTTGGTATTCTCGGGACTTGTCGATATAATAATGGATATTTTATTATCGATATAATAATCAATATTTTTCTATCGATATAATAATCGATATTCTTTATCGAGTTTATTATCGCTATTTTTTATCGATTTGGGTGTTGATATTTTTATCGATTTTGTTATCGATTTTTTTTTTTTTTTTTTTTTTAGATACTATCAATATTTTTATCGATTTTGCTATCGGTTTTCCGACTTTGTTGTCGATATTGTTATCGATTTTGCTATAGATACTTTCATCGATTTTGCTATCGATATTTTTATAGATTTTGTTATCGGTATTTATATCAAGTTTGTTATCGACATTTATATGGATTTTTCTATCGATTTTTTTATCGAGCTCGTTAACGACAATTTTATCGGTTTTGTTATCGATGTTACTATTTATTTTGTTATCGATACACATGATGTGACATTATATGACAACATCACATGATATGACATCATTCACCTGACAACACATCACATAGCATTTAATCACGTAGCCACAGCCACGTAGTTTGATGAATCTTTTTAAGCTGGAACCTAGTACGGAAAACTACCATGTTTCGGGCTTCGGAGAGATCGATCAGAATCAATCCATGAATTGCTCTATTTTCTGACAGTGAAACGAAAGATCCCTCCCTTGCCCTCCCTGGCACTGAAATATCCAGCACGATTTTCGCTTTCGTACTTGGAATTCGTGGCCTGCCTGAACCGCATGAAAAATATGTAATCGTTTTTGACCATTCCCGACTGAATGGCGATCAAATACTTTCCCCATTCAAAAGTTGGTGAACAAATTTGCATCAATTTTTGTTCGCTTCGTCCTTCGGTTAA
>NW_016159379.1:0-3923 GCF_001687245.7 Rhagoletis zephyria | reverse complement strand
TTTGATTAAACTAAAAATGTGTAAAGCTCTTGTATAAATTAACAATTTTTACACACAAATTTCAAAGATTTATTTATTTCGTTGTGTTTGTTTTGTGTTTGAAAAATTCCAAATGTCAAAGACAAACCAAAGCTTTTGTGGAACTTTTGTTTCTGAGTGCGTTCAATAAAATAGTACGGCAATTGGAACGCATTTGTTTCGTGATTTTGTGTAAATGCGTCGAAATGCGTCATTCTGGAAAT
Source organism: Rhagoletis zephyria (assembly GCF_001687245.7). Classification (NCBI taxonomy): domain Eukaryota; kingdom Metazoa; phylum Arthropoda; class Insecta; order Diptera; family Tephritidae; genus Rhagoletis; species Rhagoletis zephyria. Next base: position 3,681 of record NW_016159379.1, on the reverse strand, counting down.
GTGAATTTGTATGGAGAAATGCGTGATTTGGCCTCGCATTTGAGGTTTCTCGCCCAAATGACGCATTTGGGCTCAATGTAAATGTAATATAAGACAAGCGGCAAAATTCATTGGAAAAGTGGAAGCAATGAGTTCGGAGCAAGTAAAGGTTAACAAGAATTGCAGAAAAAAAGGCCAGGAAACTTTTTAAGACCACTTAAAAAGTTCAAAAATTTCTTTTATATCTGCTTTCCGTTACCAAAGCATATGACAAGGCAAGCCAAAATCGCGCTTAAGCATGTGTGTGCATATAAGTAGATATTCATATAAGTCGCAAAAGTGCCTCAAACATTTGTGACTTTTAACTTGTTTGCCTTCATATACATATGCGCTTTAGCTGAACATGGCATAGGAGTGTAATAGGAAAGATCATTTGTATACATACATACAATGGCACAGTTTATAAATGTGTGTACAGGCACATACATACATATAAATAAATCAAAAGAAAAAAGTACTTAGAAACAAACATCTGGAATAAAATGCACTTAAAGTAAATACATTTTTCTATTTTCTTTATGCAGCCAAATTGATTTGAATGCAGTTTCTAACGGAAATATTCAGCATAAAACTTTGATTTGGTAGCACTCTTACATTCTTAGCTTCATATTTCCTAGCACGCTCTCTAGTAGATATAGTAGAGGAGATAGTATTCAACAAAAAGCTAGATCTGTATTTAATTTTCTGCAAGCCCGAACGTATCTCTTCCCTTTTCTAACTCCAAGAGAACAAACTGCTAGCGGTTCGCCAGTGCAGTCCAACAAAAAGCCTGGAAAACCTAATTCTAGTAATTTTGCAACCTTGAAGGAAACCAAGTACGGTCTTTTGGGTATTCCACTGCCACTGGCAAGCTTTTTTAGGAAAGCTTGGGAATTTACAAAAAGGCGATTCGCATAGTAAAAGGGGAATCCTGTAGGAATTTCTGCTCCTCTATTGAATTAATTAAAAAACATAGCGTACTTCCTTCGTGAAAAAGTAAGATGGAAATGGACCAAGAGTTCGAAGCAGACACTAGAGACCTTCTTCTTACTACTAATTTCCAGGTTGACAACTTAACCAGGCCTCAGCGGTGCGCAGAAATGGAGCGGCACGATCTATAAATATTTAATTAATATTAAAATTCTTCCATACCATCCAATAATTTGTTTACGGATGGCTCTGAAATGAATGGAGGAATGAGTGCTGCTGAATTATATTGCTGAGCTTGGACATATAATCTCCCGGATTACTGCAGCATTTTCAATGCCAAAAATTCATGCCATTGCACTGCAATATACTAGGCGGGATACTTACGGAACATTGTCTAACATTATTTCCGTAACCCAACTTAAGTACAGACACAGAGCAAGAAGGACCCACCAATAGTCTGCATATGCGAGATCCAACGAATCAGTTAAACTTACCTAACCTACACAATACGATTAAAAATCAATTGGAAAGATATCGGAAAGAGGGAGCCTTTTCAAGCTGAACAACTTCGGCTTTCTTGCGGTTGTATTTTTTTTTTGTATGTAGCACTTTCGGTGCTATGCGATTTGGTAGCTAATTGCATATTATATGTTTTGCACAGGGGCGGACCCAGCAGCAGTTCTTGCGCGGGGAAATATTTTTTCAACATATATCGTGAATAACATACTAAAATAGCATGTACTGAAATAGACAAAGCACAAAATAAATGTTCAAAAAAGTGGAAAATTTTTCGAATTTTTCAAAAATTTTAATATGTTTTAGAATTCTAAAAATTTTCAAGGTTTTATACACAAGTACCATGAATAGAAGATTTGTTCGTAAATTTGTGATGTTTGACATCTTTACATTTTAGGATGGATTTCAGAATAAATAAAATTCTCAAAATTTTGGAATATATAAAAATTTTTAAAATCTCAATAATTGTTTTGTACATTTCAAAATATTCTCATTTTACAAAAATTTCTAGTATCTCCCAGATTTCGATAGTTTTTGAAATTTTGCGAATTATCCTAAAAATAAGAAATCTCAGGAAATTTAGTAATTTCATAAAATTCAAAATTTTGGAATTTTTGTCATTTTCTAAATCTGCGAGAATATTCAAATTTGCTGTGACTTTTAACTATGTAAAATAGTACAAATTTGAAAATACAACAAAAGAAAGTAAAAATTTAAAATTAATTTAAATTTATTTTTTTTCCCACAAAAATGTATATTATCGCTTTTAAATTGATACTCGTTCCATAAAGGGTATTTTTATCTTAATGATAAACAGATAATTTTTCAATTCTCTTGGCACACGCACAACCCAGTTAATTGCACTGGTTTATTTTTAATATAGAGATCAGGGGCCAAGCAAAGAACTTATATTGCAGATGCTATAGGGGGTCAAAGGACAGGCCTTCGAAAAATTAAATACCTTAAATTTAAAAAAAATGTTTAACTAATTTTTAAAAAATATGTAGGTTTTCCCAATAAAACAATCGGGAAATCTGAGCTCGAGCCCTGGCGCAGCGGAATTCTTTTTTTCTTTTTTTTAGTCTACACTTTTTTTTAATTTTTCCGATTATTTTAATATTTTTAAGTTCAATTTAATTTTCCGAAACTTATTTTGTATATTTTTTCCTTTTTTAAACTTATTTCTTTTTATTTAATTTCCTTTTATGGTTTGGTTATTTTATAAATTTCATTAATTTTTATGAACTTATTTTATTTTTAGCTGGCTTCACACAAAGGAGGAAGGTTATCAATTCGCCGGAATGTTTTTTATGTATGTTACCGCATATCTTCGGACCACGCTAACCTCACAGGTGGTCCCATTCTAATTGGGTTTAAATCCAATCATTGGATCATGAAGAGATTAACGATAATCTTAAATTTTTATATGAGAATAGAAGTCGGTTTTGTTTTTGGCTAAAGAATTACTTGTTTCTTTCCACTTTTTCTTAGTTTTAAAGTTAATTTTTTTTTTTTTATTTTATTCTGTAGAAAAGAAAATTATTTTTTTAATTCATTTAATATTTAGAAATTTTTTTTCATTTTTTCTTTTTAAAATTTAATTTTTTGTTCTTTTGTTAATTTAATTATTTTTTTTTTGTAAGAAAAAATATTTTTTTATTTCATTTAGTTTTTTTTGGAACTAATTAATTTTTTTTAATTTTTGTTGTCTTTGTTTTTAATAAAAATATTTAAAATCTTATTTAAGCTATTTCCTTCTTTTTTGATTAATTTTTTCTTTCTAATTTTACATTCCTTTATTTACTAATTCTTATTGTTTTTAAAAAGAATATATATTTTTTTTATTTAATTTACTTTTTAAAAACATTAATGCTAAAAGGCGAACAGCATTCGCTTAGACCTCCTCGTTAGCAGATCTTTCAATTAGTTCTTCGAAAGACAGTAAAAGGCTTTCAATATAGTTGCCAGAATTGACAACTAACTTACGAAAGGTTTTTGTCTGTGGTGAGTTGAAAGACAGTTGCCAGAATTGCCCTGTAAATGCCCGACGGTCCCCTGGTCGTCTGGTTTTTCGCTTTTTTGCGTTTGAGTTTTGAGCAAGCTACCATCTCGAGCTTCAACTTCAATCCAACCTTTATTCATGAATCCTACATTCAATCTCTGTTTGTCTGAAAACTTACTTAGGCAACTTGTTAAACATTAAACTCTCAAGAGTTC
>NW_016159378.1:75871-87945 GCF_001687245.7 Rhagoletis zephyria | reverse complement strand
CATACACGCCACGCGTTACGTGCTGTACCACCGACGCAAACCGCTAGAGTAGCGCAACCCGTAATAACGGCGTTAAAGCCACGCCATTTACAAGTGTCGCTATGCCAAGGCGCGACACGAAGCGGTAAACAACATCTACAACTAGGACAACACATATTCACATGACAACACAGCAATACATGGCAAGCAATACGAGCAACGGTACGCAGGAAGGTGACTTCGTAGGACCTGATAGTATGAACATACATACATACGTAATTTACTTTTTACCTAAACATTTTTAAATTAAATACAACTGAACACTAAATTTGAATACAACAAAAAAATGTTTCCTTATACATATATACTTATGTACATACTTACTATTATACAGTTACATAATTAAAATTGTCAATAGATATACATTATTATATACATATGTACATACTTGTGTTACTGTTTCTAATGGAATTTCTGAACTACAGTCGCGTGCAAATTATTGGTATCAAACCAACTTTCCTTTTTCAAGTGTTCTATAACTTCAACTTTTTCGGACCTATGTACATACATTTTTGAATACAAAAAACATTTCACTTACATTTTGGAATTATATTAGCGTGTAAAATGTTGCCACGCAACTTTTCCTAAAATTAAACTACAATTTAAAATTTTTAGTAAACAGTAAACTTTTCCAAAACATTTAATTCAAAATTTTGATATTATCAAAAATTTTTTTTCTCTTCTGTGCTTCGCCGAGTGAGTGCTGGAAACTTTTTTTTTGAAATTTTATATAAAATCAAACTCATCGATACGTGTTTTTCTTATAAATCAGGCCGTGCTATCAGATTACCACGTTCACAACTTTTTTCTTAAAAACGAAAATTAATGCCGATTGAATGCCAATTGTTAAAATTTTACTGTGCCTATAGTTGCGTACAAAATCCAACATCTGTTTGCCATAATTTAAATAAATCAAAATTTTTTTAACACTTACGTCGGGTTTGTCAAATGCCAGATTTTGATACTGCATTTAAAGATTTGCGTACTGATTTTGCAAAAGTTACAAAACGTGTGTTACAAAGTTGTGTGTGTTACAAAAGAGGGCAAGCTAGAGGAATATAGAGAATCTTTAATAAAAAGTTATAACAACATTTTAATACTAGTAAATTCGCATTTCGAACAAAGGGTTAAGCCAAAGTCATTAATTGAAAGTTTATCGCGGTGTAGAGAAAAGCTACTTAAGTGTTTTTGTAAAATTGGTTGCAAAATTTAAGTAACAGAAGATTTTGACGAATTAATTACAGAAAACATTTTGTATTCGGACGCAGATTCCGACGAAGAATTTGCTGACGCACGTTCAACTGGCACCCTTGAAGTGTTTAGAATTAAAGGAGTCGTTCCTTGATTCGACGACCCTCCTTACGTAACCACTAGCTCACCAAATATTAACTTCTTTCAAAATACCAACGCAAAAATGGCAACACCTGAGCAAAAGAAATCATTTATAAGTTTATGCGCCTCGATTATAAGGGAAAATTATAATTGTGACCCGCTATCACTTGCCTCTTTTATTGATAAAATTACCCTTATTGAAGAATTGTCAGACGAAAGCCTCACTACAACATTTATTGCATTTTTGAAATCCTAACTTGAAGGTAAAGCTCGCGAGTCCCTACCAACGCAAATAAGCTCAGTTAATCAAATTAAAGAAGCGCTGTCAAACAAAATAAAACCAGATAACTCGAAAGTTGTCGCTGGTAAAATTGCAGCTTTGAAAGTGCATAACAACAATTATTCAGATTTTGCGAAACAGGTAGAGGAGCTCGCAGACTCCCTGGAGCGTTCGCTTATTATTGAAGGGATGACACAAGCGAAAGCTCACGAGATAGCAGTCGAGCAAACAATAAATGTTTGTAGGCTCAACAGCCGTTCAGATATGGTAAAGTCAACCTTCAACGACTCAAAAGATGTTGTAGCGAAGATGATTGTGGAGCACGACAATATAATAAAAGAGCGGCAGGTGTGGGCTTTTAGGTCACGTCCCATACGAGCAAATAATTTTCGAGGAGGTTATAGAGGCAGCAATAACTACAGATATCACAATAACAATTTTATGTTTAACGGCAATTCAAATAGGCACAGCGGCAATACTAGCTATCGAAACAACAATCAGAATAGGAATAATAGTTTCAGTAATAGACGAAATAACTACAATAATAGTAACTGTTGTTACTGTTGTCAGGCTTCAAGCAGTAGAAATAACAATCATACGCGTTCAAATACACGAAATTCTGCCAATGTTCGGACTTTAAACGCCGAGGCCCCTCAGGCGCGAACACTGGGGGAGCTAGACTTAAACAACTGACGACTTTTACAGACGAAAAATCCATTTACTGCCTAAATCTCAACTATTCCGATTTCATTGAAATAAATTGTAGTGATACTCACAAACAATGCACTTTTTTAGTAGACTCTCAAGCAGACATTTCGCTTATAAAATTTTCAAGCCTAACAAGCAAGTCCGCAATAAACAGCAATAAGATTATTAATATCACGGGCGTAACACCAGTAACGGTCCAAACCTTGGGCACAATAACTAAAAATTTGGTAGTATCAGACATTTTCATTCCGCACACTCTTCACGTTGTAAATGGCAGCTTTAACATTCCGTCGGACGGCATACTCGGAAAAGACTATATATATATATATATAAAAGAAACTTTAATTTCCATTTTTTCATATTCAATTAAAAACATATTTATGTATATTAAATAAACTCATAAGTCATAGTTACTTATCAATAACATACTTATCTTTATTTTACAATACAATACTTTGCCAATTTAACAAATATTAATAAAAATAAGTTATATTAATTAAGTAAATACAATAGCTTTTATTTAAATATTTACCATAACTTAAATTGCTATGAACGAACGAATATAAGGGGGAGGAATATTCCTCAATCAAATCCAAATTCGTTCCTTCAAAACAATTTAATTCTAAATTTTGGGGCAAGAAGAATATGGCAAAATTGATCACCTTGCCAAATTCTTCTTTTCCCAAGGAGGGTGATGTAATGCTATCAAGCATACATGTTGCAACCCTAAAAATCACCTTATATGAATTCGCCTAAGGTAATAGATTATATCTAAGAATTTACGATATTGATGCAACCCTGTTGTATCGGCGAAAGCAGCTAGCTTTAAGTCTTTGAGTGAAAATAAAAATAAGCGGCATTATTGTTGTTACTTCAAATCGAGCAGTCCAGTTTATTTCAATAAATATATTTTGCGGAGGCTTGCTGACTACCAGCTTTGGCCGACAACAGAGCCGGCGGAGCACCAGGGCTCCGCGGGAAGCAGTTCAGCACAGCTGCAGCGCCATTGGTTGGAAGGCAGCAGCATAAGGTACAGGCCGGGCGTTGGCCGGCAAGAGAACCGGCGGAGCGCTAGAGCTCCTCATCTTTACGGAGTGAGTGCCAATTTTCAAGGAAGTGGAACATACCACTTCACAACTTAGTCCGTTAAGGAGGCATTCTATGGTAAAATGATCTGAGAAACATACACAGCACTCAAAACTGTCTTTCCAACCATGTATAACACTTTTGAGGCGAGTAATAAATAAAATAGTTATGAAGAAAACTTTATTTGGACTCACCAGGATTTTGGGTGTTTGTGAGATTCGCTAATGACGACAATTTTTATATCCGTTAAATCTTTTTGAAGTAAGCTTTTAAATTTTTCAAAGTTTTTTCTATCGTATCGACCTAGTGTACATTTTATGTCTATGAGTGCTCGATTAGGTATAGGTTAGGTTCCGTTGTCTGCCGGGATGTTATTACCGGACAGAATGTCTGCTCGGATAAGTACAGGCTTCTAATACCATAATAAGTAAAATTTCAGATTTGTTACAATACTTAAGATTAAATTTTTTTTTTGTGGTCTAAATTTTCTACCTTTGCGACCTTCCTGACGCCGTATGGACCGNATAAAATTTCAGATTTGTTACAATACTCAAGATTAAATTTTTTTGTGTGGTCTAAATTTTCTACCTTTGCGACCTTCCTGACGCCGTATGGACCGCTGCCATGCTTAGTTAGTCTCCCTTCCAAGTAGAGGAGGTATTAAGGCTCGACTGAACAAAATTTGAGCTTTGGTAAATCACATGCAGTCTGCTGCTCATTGGCTCTTAGACTATTAGGAAGAGTGAATTTCAAATTAGGAATTTCCTCTGTTTCTTATGATATTTTAATGGATGCTACTCTTTGGCCAGCTATTGTTGTAGTGCGTCCGTTTAAGTTTTGTTCAGAAAAAAAATGTATTAGAAAAAACCAAATAACTAATGTAGTAGACAGCCATGAATCCCTTGATTTATTAAACAAGACTTATTAATTATATTATGATAATGTGGGCGATCTGCGCACCAAATCTTCGCAATTTCATCATAATGTAATACTACATGAATATGACATAATAGTCTTAACTGAGCTAGTCTTAACTGAGCCTTGGTTGAATAAAAATTTTTGTTCTAGCAAATTCTTTGATAATTACTACCATGTGTATCGTAATGATCGCTGCCTGAATACCACTGGTCTAACAAGGGGCGGTGGGGTTCTTCTGACAGTTAGATCTGATTTGCGTAGTGAACTTGTTTACATAGATATTTCGGATAGCAACATAGAACAAATTTGTATAAATGTTAAGTGCGCCGACAACAAGTCCATTACATATATTGTCCTACTTTCGGGAGTTATATAACTATACATCAAACGCAGTTATATAATTTAGTATGCATTATTAACAACGCCAAGCCAAATACTGAGATTATATATTTAGGTGATTTTAATCCATGTAACATATCTGGGGTAGGTGAATGCAATCACCTTTTTCCAACTTGCCTCAAGACAGATATCGATCTACTAGTCGTAAGTGCTTTGTTTTCATATGGTCTTAAGCAATATAACCCGTATACGAATAGTAACAGCAGATTCCTGGATCTTATATTTGGTTCTGTTGATCAGAGAATTTCATGCGCGGAATGCTTATCACCTATCTTAGATAATAGTTTTTACCATAACTCGTTACTTGTTAACTTTCAGTTTTACAGCTTCGATAATAAAGCAGTCGTTTCAGCGGTTGAATATAATTACTCGAAGGCTAATTGTTTAGCTATTAGTTATTTATTTGGTATGTACCGACTGGTCGTCTTTAAATTCTTCAAATGGACCGGAGTTTTCATATGATATTTTGCGTCAGCGCTTTTTACTGGCTATTTCCAGATTTATACCTCTAACAAAAATCAATATCGAGTAATAAACCACCTTGGTTTAAGCAAAATTTACAGATCTTAAGAATGTTAAAAACAAAGCTGATCGTCGCAACTTTCTTAGTTTAAAACAAAAAAACTTTTTATTGTCTTAATAAGTTTCTTTTCAAACCACATATGCTTAAGATCGAATCTAATCTAACAACTAATCCATCTAGTTTTTGGTATATAATTAACGCGAAGAGGCGAAGTAATTGTTTTCCGACGACCATGGAATATGAAGGTGAAATATCGGGCAATACACCGGACGCTTGTAACTTTTTCGCTAAACTTTTTCAGAAAGTCTACACAAAGTATTCGAACCCTGCAATTCCTAGTCTCCAATCGGCATCATTACCAGTCAATTCATCTTTTTAAATGTCAGTCGATGATTTTCTCATATCGTTTTCTCACATGTTCCTTAAAATTTGCTCGCATAGTGTTGCTAAACCTATTTCAATGCTCTTTAAGGAATGCTTGAATAAAGGAACTTTTTTAAATGCCTGGAAGTTATGTACAAGAGTGCTAATATTTAAATCTGGTGACGCTAAAACATATCTAACTATAGACCATTAGTCAAACAGAGTACCCTGGCTAAACTATTCGACCACATAATTCAAAGTAAATTATTTGATCATATAAATAAAGCTATTATAGATTGTCAGCAAGGACTTTTTCCAGGGAGATCAACGACCACTAATCTAGCTTTGCTAACTAATCAAATAATTAATGCCTGTGAAAATTATGCGCAGTTTGACGTTATTTATATTGACTTTTCAAAGGCGTTTGACAAAGTCGATCATTCTATTCTTTTATAAAAGCTGAAAGTTTATGAAAATAATGGTAAACTTTTGGAACTTTTTTACAGTTTTCTATTAAAAAGCAAACTTCTTGTGATAATTGGATGCAGTACGTCATCACTTCTTATTGATGCTTGGTCAGGAATTGCACAGGGAACACATTGTGGACCATCAATGACTTAGCAAATCAATTCGAATTCGCGATGTGTCTTATGTTTGCCAACGATGTTAAGCTTCTTTTACGAATCCACAGCATAAATGACAGTTACAACCTACAACATGATCTAGACGCCCTTAATAGGTGGTGCGCATAAATAAGTGTTGCGTTGTTGCTTATTTAAGAAAAACTAATAACACCTTATTTAATTATGAATTAAATACGAGATGAAAGATCTCGGTGTTATATCTGATTTAAGACTTTCTTTCCCTAGTCACATTGATTATATTTTGCCATGATTGGTTTTATCAGGAATAATTCTGAAGATTTTAATGATCTCATGACCTTGAAGTCGCTTTATATTTCATTGGTTAGAAGCCGTCTCGAATACTGCTCAATAATATGTAATCCATACTACCAGACTTACTGTAAGAAAATTGAGAAAGTCCGAAAAGTGTTCACCAAAGTCGCATTACATAAGCTTCGGTGGCCTGATGGTCTCCCAACATATATTACTAGACGTAACTTGCTTGGTCTCCAGGCCTTGCATGAAAAAAGGACTAGCTTTTCGATTTTGTTTGCGTTTAATATAATTAACGGTAATGTTACCTGTTCAAAATTAATAAGTTTATTCAATCGATATATTCCGCCGCGTGCTCTTCGACACAATAAATTATTAACCGAAGATACCCATACAACAAGCTATGCATTTAACGAACCGATAGCAAGGCTTACGCGACTAGCAAATCGATATTGTAGTTCTCTAAATTTTTATAGTTTTAAGCTAGACTTATTTCGTATTTTTAACTACTGTAGTCTGTAAAAAGTAATTACTTTGTAGACTGTATTTCAATTAAATAAATATACATATAAGGATTTGTTTACACATATGTAGGTGAAACATAATAAAATCTTGTAAAAAGCTCTTAAATCGATAAAAAAAAGGTCTGATCGAAACTAAATGCCGTTCTCATGGTTTTGTTCTCAAGAATGCTTAAAACCCCAAACCGAAATGAACGAAAGTGAAAACAAAACTTTGGATAACGTCCTCACCGTGAATTATATAAGAACAAAACCCTGTGGAATGTTCCCATTTCTAAGAGAATAAAATCGGAAAAAAGTCTAAGAAACTTACTCTCGAAGAACAATTTGGTAACTAAAGTCTCAGGAACTTTCTGACAGAGAACGAATCGGAAACAAATTTTCTCTGAACTATTCGCGAATAATGGAAAAGATAAAAAATATTTTCTCATAGCGTTCATTTAGTGCGAAACGTTTGGTTATTGAAATTGATCATAGAAGAACTGAAAGATAATTACCGAAAGACTTAAGACAGAAAATGAAATATTGTTCCCAAAATGAACAGTTCCCCTGATGATAAACGATCTTGAAGTTGAAATGATCCAGATCTTCTCTGAATTAGTATTACCAGTGATGGTTCTCACTGAAATGATTTTTCATCCCAACACACAGACGTCCCTCTCATTCTCAACGTTAAGTTCTCAAAACGCTTGTTCTCGTTTTGTTCTCTAGCACAACGTTCGTCATACTTTTGTTCTCATTTGATCCCCCCTGAAAACGTTATCGGTAGCTTCGTTCTCATTTTGTTCTCATTGAAAATGTTCCCGATAGCTCCGTTCTTCTTGAGAATGTTCCCGAGAGTTTTTTCACATCTTGTTCTTTACGGAAACGTTCCCGAACCAGGGGCGCACCCAGGAATATATTTTGGGAGGGGTTGAACTTATGAAAATTCGCTTTAGATAATATTCTCTTTAAAGTACATTTATGCAAGTTTTATGTACAGTATGTAATAAATAAATAAACTTTTTGAAGTTTCATAAATTGCACTTTACTTACTTAAAATTAACAAAGAACTCAAACATTTTTACCCGACTTCAAAAAAGGGGGAGGTTGTCAATTCGTCGGAATATTTTTTTCTTTTTTTATGTATGCTACCGCCTACTTTTGTACCACGTGAACCGATCTCAATAATTCTTCTCTTTTTACGGAAGGATGGTACCTCAAGGGTCGTCCCGTAATTTAAAAATTACTTATTTAATATAAAGTTCTATAAACACAAGATGCGCTCAACCTTCAAAAGTAATAAAAAATTAAAAAAAAAAAAAAATATGTTAATGTTCATTTTCCTCGATTTCTGGTTTCTGGTTTTCGTTGGAGATAATGATTTGGTCACTATTGCCTAATTTTTTTTATATTTCGAATACCGAAAAAATTAACTGAACTTCCATTTTTATTATGTAGGTAATTTTGGTGGAACGAATTCGAAGTTGGCAAATTAAATCTTCGAATCCATGTTAAGTACACATCAGTGGTAAACTCTTTTAGTATGTAAAGTGTAAAAAACAACAGTAAGGGACTATGCATTGCATATTTTTAGGACAGTATTTTAATTCGCAGTTATCTCTTTTAAGAGCTTTCAAGGAAAAAGAAAAATTCATATAAAATGACGCACAAGAATAGGAAAAGACATTTTCTTCTATCAAAATTTCTTAAATCAGTTTGCATCTCTCAAGAAAAAAATGCTCGTATATTTATTTCTTCAAGAAAATTTACAGCAAAAGCAAAGTGTTTTTTCAAGCAACAGAAATAATAAAAAACTTTTCTTGTGATTTTTCTTGAGAGCTGGATTCTAAGCTTTAAGATACAGTCACGGTTGCCGTTTTGGCCGAAATGTGCCATTCTTGGTAAATTTTTTCCAGTTTGGTACACAGGTACGTAGCATTCAGAATTGGTACATTTTTTTAATCTGGCAAAATTGGAAAATTATTGTTTTCATCATATGTTTACCCATTTAAAGGCCAAGCCTTTGTATGAAGGCCAACGTACATATCAATCAGGGAAATCTTCTATTAGGGGCACACACTGTCTAACTCAGGTAATCGAAAAGGCATGTATGCTGTATAAGCAGATAACCCTTTACGGGATCCTTGACATTCAAGCAAAGTCCAAGACCATGATTCAATCATTCCCACGACAGCCGGTTCTACGTACCGGAATGACTCGGGTTTTACCCGACCAAGGGCTGTTGTTTCGGCGATCTAACCCCGTTTATGTCGGCGAAGGATCTCAGAAGTTGTTCGTCCATAGGGCTACATTCGCTACGTTTTCTCCTACTCATGGCTGGCATCGAGGTAAACCCAGAGCCAGAAACCTACACCTGCTGTGTATGCCAGAGACGACTACACCACAACTCCACCTCTGTCAAGTGCAATGCTTGCGAGGGTTGGTGTCACCTCAGAGTCTGCTCAGGACTACGGACACATCGGCAGTGGACCACGTCGTATGTGGCCCCCTGTTGCTCAAACAGAGCAGCCTCCACGGCTAACCTCAGTCGACCAGAGCAGCCTCACACAGTCACCACAGCACAACAACATAATAACACCACAGACCATACCACAGCCACCACAGAACATAGAACACACACAGCCGCACCACCACCCACACGCCGCCGCCAACAACTCCTGGTTCCTCCTACAATCTGCACGGTATGTCAGACCAGGATATTCCGTAATGTGACATCAGTCAAGTGCAACCCCTGCCGTAGCTGGTGCCACTTTAGGGCATGCTCAGGTCTGCGTACCACGCGAGACTGGACGAGGAACTTCGAGGGCCCGTGTTTCGCTGCTCGGTCGCAGACCCCAACTGCGACGCCTCCCGCCACCACCTTTATGTGTCAGCATGGTATATTGATAGCTGCGGTCCAAGGCTGCTCCTCAGAGGTGAAAACCGTATGGTAGTAGGTGACTTTAATGCGCATCACGATCTTTGGCATTCAAGCCTGTCAAACAATCGTAGGGGAACAGAATTGGCTGAGCAGATAGATGATTCGACATTCTGCACAATGAACGACGACGCACCCACCAGGATTATGGGTAACTGCAGCAGCTCGCCAGACATCACCATAGTCAGCGCTGGTCTGATAAACAGCATAACATGGCGACCTATGCTGACTTTAGCATCGGACCATCTACCCATAGTCATCTCGATAGATAAACCAACTGACTTTGCCTCCGCTAAACACCGGACCTATATCAACTTCTCTAAAACTGATTGGAAAGGTTACTGAAAACACCTTCACTGCGCTTCCCACACCAACCGACGTCCATNGGACCATCTACCCATAGTCATCTCGATAGATAAACCAACTGACTTTGCCTCCGCTAAACACCGGACCTATATCAACTTCTCTAAAACTGATTGGAAAGGTTACTGAAAACACCTTCACTGCGCTTCCCACACCAACCGACGTCCATCTCGGTGAACGTAAGTTCCGCAGGGCTGTCACTGCTGCTGCAGCTCGCTTCATATCGGCAGGATGTATAACGGACCCACGTCCTAACTTCCCTGCCGAAGCGGCTGTTCTAGCCGATGAGCGCTACAGCCTTCGTCAGGCCGATTCCGGAGATCCCCGTATTAGGGATCTCAACGCGGAGATTCGGCAACTAGTAAACGTACATAAGCGGAAGAAGTGGGAGGAACATGTGAAGACCTGTAACTTCACCTCTGGTGTGAGTAAGCTTTGGTCAACCGTGAGGTCACTGTCCAATCCGACGAAGCACGACGACAAAGTCGAAATTTCTTTCGGCGACCATGCTTCGTCGGACCCGGAGCGATGCGCGAGCTATTTTAGCCGGCAGTTCATACTGGATCCTCCGGTGGACAAAGCCAAGCATCGAGTGACCAGAAGGCTGCACAAACTGCCAACAACCTGTGCCCCCCTTGCTTTGGCTTGCGGTGAAGTTCAGGTGGCCATCGGGAAGGCGAAAGCCTCCAAAGCCATGGGTCCCGACGGAATAGGCATGCTGATGCTGAAAAATTTGGGTCTTGCGGGGGTAGCGTACCTAACGGAGATCCTAAATTTGTCCATGGCCACTCTCATCATCACAGACATCTGGAAGGTGGGGAGAGTGGTCCCACTGCTCAAACCGGGGAAACCCGCCAACATAGGAGATTCTTATCGTCCGATAACACTCCTTTCCCCGGTAGCGAAGACACTCGAGGCCTTGCTACTCCCGTACTTCACCAACCACTTGACCCCAGCGAAGCATCAGCATGGCTTCCGTAAAGTGCACAGTACAACAACAGCACTTAACGCCATAAACACTCAGATAACTCGTGGCCTTAACTGTAAACGTCCCTGTTTGAGAACGATTCTAGTAGCGTTGGACCTGTCAAAGGCTTTTGATACTGTCAGCCATTCCACGCTACTAGAAGATATAGAGGCTTCGTCTCTACCACAGAGGCTCAAACGGTGGTCGGCAAATTATCTGAGTGGTCGACACTCGTCGGTAATGTTTAGAGACAAATCGAGCAAACTTAGAAAAATAAAACAGGGGGTTCCACAGGGTGGTGTCCTTTCCCCACTACTGTTTAACTTTTACATTTCAAAGCTCCCTCAACCACCAGAGGGAGTCTCGATTGTCTCTTACGCCGACGATTGCTCGATCATGGCGACTGGAAATGGAATTGATGACTTGTGTTCGAAAGTAAACGGATATCTCTCTGAACTTTCTCGATTCTTCACTGCAAAGTGTCTAGCCCTCTCCCCTACGAAATCCTCTGCGACCCTGTTCACAACCTGGACGAAGGAGGTCAGGCTACCGCTAGGAATTCACGTCGATGACACACTAATTCCGACGGTGAATAATCCTAAAATACTCGGAGTAACATTTGACAGCCTGCTCACCTTCTCTGCGCACACAACCGCTATTGTCAATAAAGACAAAGATAAAAGACAAAGAAACGTTGCTGGCAACATACAAGGCAATAGGCCGGCCGGTTTTAAACTACGCAGCACCAGTGTGGTCGCC
>NW_016159378.1:61809-75846 GCF_001687245.7 Rhagoletis zephyria | reverse complement strand
CTGCTTGCAGAGGAGCCCTCGCCGAGGCACGTCAGGAGGCATCTATATGAACTGACGGACGAAGTCCAGAAGTTCATTAAGCAACCTCTGGACCCGTCAGCTCATAGACAGGCCCTGAACGGCATTCACAGGGACGCAGTCTCGAGTTATGTAGACTCAAGACCTGTGAATGCCGTTCTAGGCACGCAAACACCTCACATTGACATGACGGAGCTCCATCTGCCTCGGGAGACCAGAACGACAATAGCCCAACTTCGCTCTGGCTACTGCAGCAGGCTAAATTCCTGCCTGTGTAGGTTAAATGCGGATGTGCCGAACGAATGTCCGGCATGCGGAGAGACCCCTCACGACTCGAAACATATCTTCGCATGCCCGGAAAACCCCACAACCCTAACGGCATCTTCCCTATGGACTGACCCCATAGAGGCTGCACGCTTCTTGGGGCTGCCGTTAGTGGAACTCGACGGCAACGACTGAGATATCAGCCGATCTGGGCGGGGTTGTTGTAGCCGCTACAACAACAACAACAACATACATATTTGTTAGTACAGGAATATATTTTTAAGATCATCTGAAGTATCCAAGCTCATATCTATATTTTCTGATGGNCATGATTCAATAATAGAAAGGTCTTGTAATAAAACAGTCTTCTCGCTTCCACACATAAAACCGGCTCCTTTGCTTGTGAAGAATGTTGCTTACTCTGCAGTTTCTAGTGATATTAGTAGTAAAACCAAAAATTCTTCATACTAAATATTCGTTAGCATCACCTTCGTTTGCGTAATTTTCTAGAACAGGTGTGGAATAGCGACCGTTTAGCTATAAAATAACCAAAAATGCCGATTGATAGTTTTTTACGCTGATTTCAACGATACCAAATCAGGCGCAGGTAAAAAATAAAGAAGATATAAGAAGTCTATTTGCTTTGTTTATTTGTATTTTTTATTATCACTAAATTGTTGAAACCCAAAAGTAGATCATGACAAAATATGTAATATCGAATTAAAGGTAATAACTTGTACTTTCTAAATAATATAAATTTCTTAACAATTAATTATGCAGTTTTTTCAAAAAAGGTCATTTCATGAAAAAATAACATTTATTCGTTTTTTAGTGGTTTTGGTTTAAAAAAAAGCTATAAATTATGTACATAAACTGAAAGAAAAATTAATTATCTTCATGGTGACGTCATTAGTTTTTTAATCGGTTATATAGTTCATAAGATATTAATATTTAAAAATCTAAAAACTGAACTTTAACCTTCTAGAACGTCTTCATTTTTCACTTTCGCCAAATAATTTTTTGGCATGGTTGAAATGAGCATAAAAAGTTCTATTGATCTGCATTTTTCGTTTTTGCATAGCTGAAGGGTCGGTATTCTAGATTTCTTCCAGGAGATGACGAATAACTGAAATCAAAAATGCATGTTCTTATGTGTTGTTTAGTATTTCCATTAAAACACCAAATATATTTCAAATTCGCATAGAATTAATAATACACATGTTACTTCTAATTGTATACTTTGCGTAGTTTTTGTAGTACCTTTCTACTACCGTTTTCGCAAAAGGTGATCACATTCTTCCCCCTTCTCCTACTCCCAAAATACAAATCTATATAAAGGAGTGTCAAATTGTAGCCGTCACAAAATACATAACCTTGTATTATTGAATCATGGTCCAAGACCATGACAAGAAGGTATTCCTAATGTAAGAACTGCATGGAACATAAGAATGTTGAATCCAGAACTATAATATCAGAACAAGGAGAGGTTAGGAGCTGAATGCCTTAGTTGCCATAGCCCCTGTTAATAGTATACTGTAATTTATTTATTATATATATTAGTATACTCTTTTAAAATAAATAACTAAATAAGGAGGCGTTAGGCATGATATCCTGGCAAATCAAAGGATTTTACGTATAAGCTACTCATCTTCGTGGTGGGCTACAATGAAGACATTTCATTTTCGTTGTTGGTGTTTCCGACAGAATAGGAGTAGGACATCCGGTTNTGCCTTAAAACTGAAGTTTCGGATATTGAGCTATGGCAGAGGCGAATCATTCAGGACAAAACCGATTACCACGTACTAAGCACTGTCCAGGAGGCCAAAAGTCAAGCACCGATTTCTCTGTGTACCCATTATAAGAGCCATGCGCTCCCTTCCCAACGAAAGCACTGCAGTTTTCACATACTATACTAATTGGCAATGAGGATTGTTGAAGCGATTTGTGTCACAGCAACTTGGTGAGCATAGAAAGCCGGGACTTTCAAGGGCTCTTGATAGTTTTTAAACCAATCAGTGAGCATCCACACAGAGACAAAAGGCTACCGGAAGGTTAATAATTTCTAAAGGGTAACTCATTTTCGTTGTTGGTGTTTCCGACAGAATAGGAGTAGGACATCCGGTTTGTCTCCAAACCATATTTGACAAGAGATTACGGAAAATCGTTCCACAATATACATACGAATGTTCCAGCATTATAAAAAAGTTCACAGAGCACCCGGAAAATTGGTATATTAATCTAACTACCTATATGTATAAGCAATGTGTGTTTGTAAAATATTTTAATAATTTAATCTATAGGTTAAACCTATTTTGATATTTTTTTTTTGAATTTTTGTACACAAAAAATTGAGTAAGTGGCAACCGTGGATACAGTTTGTATTTGAGGTTATTAGCTTTGTTTGAACCCAGAACCTATCGTTCTCGTTTCGCTCCCCTTTTGCTCTTCTGTGGGAACATTCTGGACATTACATTTAGTTATTATGCAGAACTAAACCAAAACTGGAACGCGTTGCCGGTCCCTGCTTAAAATTCCTAACATTTCAAGGAATTACTCATAAGATATTCCTACGCTCTCATTAAAATTTAATGTAAATTTATTCTGTCTTGAACGGATATAAGCCCAATCATAAAAAAGCATCAAATTCGCCGATGCTAAGTGAAAAACTACTTTAGCCAAAATATATCTTAAAAATATTTCAATTAAAAACCAAAACCCGCACTGGCGAAATGCAATAAATTTTTACTTTGTTTCAGCTGGGTGGCGATGGAAATTAAACAGCAGCTATTCTTTATATCGCAATAAAGAGCGACACTTTTTGCACTGAAATAATTCAAGGGGCGCTATAAACATACAAATGTACTTGCATACATAAGAACAATATGAGCAGTATGTACATATGTAAAAGTGGATACAATATATGCACCATATTAACGCCGGGGCCGACTGCATATAAGCGCGATTTGGGGCTCATAAATTTTGATAAATATCAACTTTTCTTTTAATTTTCACACTAATTATCTACCAAACACCATCTTCACTGTTGACAATAAATTCATTGCAGCAACGAAACAATAGCAAAGCA
Source organism: Rhagoletis zephyria (assembly GCF_001687245.7). Lineage (NCBI taxonomy): Eukaryota > Metazoa > Arthropoda > Insecta > Diptera > Tephritidae > Rhagoletis > Rhagoletis zephyria. Next base: position 72,479 of record NW_016159378.1, on the reverse strand, counting down.
GCTAAGAAAGTGTCTGCATTGGTATGGGTCTATAGCCAGAACGCCGAGCGGTAAGTACTGGTACTACTGTTGCCACAAACTTTCACAACAATTAAAAATAATGCAACAAAAACTGCAACCAGCGTCAGCATAAAGGATGCGACAAAAGTTTATCTGTCTTGCGGCAAAAGTGTAGTAAGATCACTTGAGTATGTGAATAACAAAGCAACATATATACATACATCGTATATATGTCGTATCTTTGCTGCAAGAGCGTCATAATACTATAACAAAAACAAATGTATATAAATATTTATATAGAAATTAGCGCTACATCTTTTTAACCGACTTCACAAAAAGGAGAAGGTTATATATATTTTTTTTGTATGTTACCGCATAACTTTGAACCACCTTAACCGATTTCTTTTTTCATCGGAAAGATGGTACCTTAAGGGTGGTCCCATACTAATTTTGTTTAAATCTGATAATGGGATCATGAAAATAACGTTACACCTAAATTTTTATATGAGAATTGAAGTCGGTTGTGTTTTTTATTATACTGTCCCAAAAAAACAAACTTGTTTTTTTTTTTAACGCATAGCCCCTCATTTTACTGGTTTTTCCTTAGAAAATCTCCGAATCAAATTTTATGCAATTCGGACCACGACATCCCGTGCCGACTTGCAGTCAAATTTATCACTTTGCACTTTTTCACTCATCAGCACGTGGGTTCAAGCCTTGGTCAAAGCAACATCGCAAAAATATAGAAAAAGGTTTTTTCTTAACAGCGGTCGTCCCTCAGCAGGCAATGGTCAACCTCCGAGTGTATTTCTGCCATGAAAAACAGCTTCGCATAAAAAAAAAAAATCGCCGTTAGGAGTCGGCGGCGTAAAACTGTAGGTCCCTCCGTTTTGTGTGAAAACATCAAGGCGTACGCTAAAAGCCGGAAGAGAAGCTCGGCCAAACACTATCATATGTGTAAGCGCCAATCTATTATTATTAATATATATAAGGAAATTAAAGGATAAAAATTTCGAAGGATATTTTTCAAATTTGTTAATTAATACTTCGACATTTGTTCCTTAATCAACCCGAGAAGACATGTCAAGAAATACAACAATTTATTTTGTTTTATTTTGTGGCATCTGCCAGAAGTTTACACGTTCCGGCGGCGTATCCCTGGAACATCTTTGAAGTAAACTTAGAGGGATTGATATCTTTTCTATGCCTAGCGTGAAGACGAGACTTTATAATTTCATAGTTTTACACGGCTTAAATAACAGGGCTAAATATACTCGCTTAAAAGATATACAGCAATAAAAAAATGGACCCAGGAATAAAATATTACATCTTTAAATTATTTTTTACATTTGTATAAAAGCGTGGGGTGCTAGACGAGTCATATTAGGAAAGATAAAGCCAAAAGTTCGATAAAACTCATGGCGGAATAAACAGACGAAGTAATGAAAGAGTTTTCTCGCTTTATTTTATGCCAGTCGGCTGTCTTATACAAATTTGTATTTCCCAGTTTTTAAATAAGATAAGTTTTTATATAGATAAGATAAGATATTGAAATAATTTTAATAATTTTTTTTGGTTCCCATGTATTTTTAATGTCCTTAGGTCTGCACAAAATTTGGCTGTTTTCCAGAAGTTATAAGAAAAGGACCATCATGGCACCACAGGCTTTAACAAATTAAAAAGGACAGAAAAGTTGTAACCCTAATGCACATACAAACATACATATGCATGCATTATAGGTAAAATTATTGCTCATCAACAAATTGCAACAATAATAATAACAACGTAAATGGGACACTTACGGTAGAAACATGCATACTTATGACAACAACGGAGAAGTGAGTTTTTACGACAGTCTCCAGGATAATGATAGCAAAAGCGCTTATGCCCCTGCTGATTAAAATTACGCCACAAAATTATTTTAAACTTAAAAAAAAATTGGCTGTGTGATTTACGTAAAATAATAGAGACTCTTTAAATGAAGTTCGTGCGTAGTGGTAGTTGCGTTGATGCGGAGTATGGTTTTTTTTATTAAGTTCTTCAGCTGTTTACAAACGATAGGATACTAACTTAAAGAATTCATTTTCTGCGGGAAAAAGAACAGGGACTAATTGCTAGTACTACTCCTTCAAGAACAAAAAAAAGTAAGTGCGCCTGGGCCACACTGGAGAAGTGAAACTTACGTTACATACATATCTATTTGGTCTCATAACCAATATACATACATACATATGTACATTCATGCATACATATGTATATGCTTAAGGTTATATTTTTTGTCTTTTTGTCTGTCTAGATCCCCGCCTTTACCCTTGTTCGTTGTAATTACATACATTTATGTTATCCTGAATTGATAAATATCGATAACAAAATCAGTAAATATATCGATAACGAAATCGATAAAAATATCCATAACAAAATCAATAAACATGGATATCAAAACCGAACCGATAAATATAGATAACAAAATCGTTAAATATCGATAACAAAATTGATAAATATCGATAACAAAATCGTTAAATATCAATAACAAAATCGATACATATCGATAACTAAATCGATAGCAAAATCGATAAATATCGACAACAAAATAGATAAATATCGATAACAAAATTTTTAAAAATACCGATAAAAAACCTATAAAAAAATCGATAAAAAAATCGATAAAAATATCAGTAATAAAATAGATAAACATCGACAACAAAATCCACAATAATCGATAAATGTAGATAACAAAATCGATAAATATCGATCACAAAGTCGATAAATATCGATAAATAGCGATAACAAAATCGATAAACATATCCCTAACAAAATCGTTAAATATTTCGATAAAACATCGATAAAAAAATCTCGAAAATCTCAAAAATCCTAAAATAGTTCCCAGATTGAGTCTCTGTGTCCCTCTCTATATCCTTTCCTCTTTAATTACCTTTATTTTAATCTTTCTTCTCTTATCTTCATCTTTACTTTTATCGTTATCCTCATCCTCCTCTTTGTCTTTACTTTTATGTTTATCATTTTCTTCATCTACATATTCCCCTTCACCTATGCCCTTATGTATTTAAGTAAAGGGTTTAAATTTACCTTGGTCTTAATTTTTGCCTTTATCTTTACGCAGCAATTTTATCTGTTTAAATTAACACCACTAATATTTATGTATTTCTTTCTCACTCAAGAAGTCAACGCGGGTAGCGCGCGATCCAGCCGCGAGAGTCGGCCGCGCACGCTGGCAATAAAAATTCATTCCGACCAAACTATATCGAAATGCACGCCTTTTTTCATAGATAAATGCAGAAATGTTTATCACATAAGGTGTTAAAAAATTTCGTCCACGAGGCGCAGAAATTGTTTAAATGTTCAATTGTTCATGAAAAAAATATTGAAAAGCAAAAAAAAATATTTTTGTAACGAAAATAATTTCATTGTATAGTTTGATGATTTTAAATCTGCACCCAAAAAAATTTTTCATTCGGACACTTACTTTCAAAGAAAAATAAAAATTTCCACATTACTGAAATAATTTTCAATTGTTGATTAAAAAAAACTATTTGGAATTTTGCAACAAAAAAAAATATTAAGCTTGGTAAATTCAGGGCATACTTGAAAAAGCCCACATACATATATTCAATCTCAATTGCAGCTAGTCTTTCCATTATTTATTTAAGATGGGTACCACTATTTATCGAATTGAATATATGTGCATGAAGCAATAATTCTATTTAAATAAAATAAACAAAGAGAAGGAATTGAATAATTGAAACCCCAAAATCCATTGTTGGAAATGCGCTACTACCACGAAAAAGTGCATAAGATTAACACTGGGATTTCATTACCAGTATGGAGTATATATGTATAGAGGGTTGGGAGTATTTGCGAGCTATTTTGGCCAGCATCCAATGGGGAAACTTTAAGTTGTCTCCAGCAACAAGCACGGGCAGTCTCTAGTGATGGCAAAGAAAATTTAATTATCGATTAATCGAAAGCATTCGATTAATAATTGCAACTAATCGTAAGAAATTAACAGATTAATCGGTCGTTTCGATTAAAGTCGAAAATTGATAAAAAGTATTTACATAAGTTATAAAAATTTACTGTTTTATCTAAGGATACATTTCTTGTTAAATTGTGAAAGGTTGCGCCATGAATTTAGTGCGCAAACAATCAAGAAAACTAAAAGCTAAGGGAAACAATAAATAAAAAAATGTAAAGTATGCAATCCGTATACACCCCACGCCAAAATTATAAGCGCACCACAAGATTTGTTTTTTTTTTGTTTTTTAATTTAAATTTTTTTTTTTAAATACAGCTAGTTCTTTAGCAAAAAAACCGTATAAATATAAATATATCAAACTTTGTGCAATAAAAAAATCAAATTCATCGAAAAATTCGAGCTTTTTAGTTAAATTTCTGAGAAAGATTTTCAGTATGCAGTTTTGTAGCCAATTATGACTTACCGTGGATTTTTGATAATTTTTTTTGACGCTGATGCATATTTTCTTCACCGCATTTGGAAAATAAAATGAAAATATGTGGATAATGTGAAGAATGTAAAAAATTTCCAAACTAGTAAAATTATACATATATATGTATCGAGTAGAGTGGACACTTTTATTGTTGCTAATATTATTGAGTGGTAAGAATGCCAATTTTGTTGCGGAATTTTGATTCATACATTATTGTGTGAGTAAAATAGCCAATTTTTGATGATTTCTTTTCGATTATTTTCAAAATAATCGGTTAATCGCTCGATTAATCGAAAGGAAAATTTCGATACAATTAAATCGTTAACCGAATGAAAATAATCGATTATAATCGGTTATTCGATTAATCGTGCCATCACTAGCAGTCTCCCCAATTCGTTGAAAGCAATCCGGCGAGGTATGTGGCGCAAGAAGGTCCGTTATGGTGATCATTCTTGCATTTCCGCATTGCTGAAATTGCAACGCTTATACGTTCGTCCTACCCACCAATTCATTGGGCAGCAGGTCCATTCGGACAACCGCTGACGGCTTTGATGCTTGCCACTTATTGTCTCCATCGCCTATGGTGCTGGCGTACAACACAAGCGGAACTTCTGACGATGGAGCCTACAACGCATTGCAGATGCGCTTAAGACTTGAGCAAGCGTACGTAAATACATACGTATGTATGTATAATGTAGGAATGGAAGTGTGTATTTACGCATGTATGTATACAGCATAGCGCGACTGCGAGGACGTAATGTTGATGGAAGATACGTCCATTGTTTTCGCGCTTTCAGAAATTTCGGAATTTTAATTAAAATCGCATTGTCCAAGCGCCTGTGGGGCAATAGCTTCAGACAAACACACGTTAGCACACACACGTATACCCTTGAGACAGAAAGCGGAGCTTCACAGCACGCCTTTAAATATGCAATAACTGAATACGCGTCCAACTTTCGCAAGGCGATAATGTCGAAACCGGCTGGACAGTTGGCCAATTCATTGCCTCATTGTTGATGGGACCGACAAAAAACAGCAGCATGCTGCTGCTTAAGATTGTATTTAAATAAATTTTTTCCTATTGTACCTTTTTTCTTCTGTGCTTGTGTACGGCCATTTTTGTAATCTTTACTATTTCATGTTTGAGGTGACCCAACGCGCTGTAATGGACGTTCCCTTCATCTCATGGCGGTAGGTAATGCGTTGAAATTCCTTAGAGCAGAGAATTAATAAAACACCGAACGTTGATAACCGTACTGATTTAATAAGATTTACATAAACAGTCGGCCACAACAAGACTGCTCACAGGGAAACACGCGCGTTTTAGGAAGTCGGTAGATTTTAAAATTATACAGAATGCAAACGCGTCATTGCGAAGAGCTTCAAATACTGGCCAACTAGAAAACGTACGAAAATCGTATAAGAAAGTGAGGAAACTTACGGAAGATTTCAAGACCAGGGCGAAGTACTTTAATAACAACCACGATGATCGCACCTTAATAGTGGACAGAACACTCATAAGCAGGGGTTAATGGTAACGGCACTAAAAACACTGAGGAAAATTAGCCCATTCGAAGAGGACGGAGTCAGTGTCCCACCGTCTGACTATGACGAGGTATGAATACCAATTAGACATCTGGATAACAACAAAGCTGCTGGCGCTGACGGCCTGCCAGCTGAGCTGATCAAGTACGGCGGCGAGGAGTTGTTAAGGTACATGCATCACCTCCTAAAAATATGGCATGCCCAGAAACTGGAATTTAAGTGTATTCGCTCCAATTCAGAAAAAAGGCGACCCCTTCTTCTCCCGGGCTTCTAAGCTCCAGCTATAAGGTCTTATCGAACGTATTGTATGAAAGGTTAAAGCCGACCATTAACAAATTGATTTGGCCCGATCAGTGTTGCTTTCGTCCTCTTATGTCCACCGTAGACCAGGTATTCACCAAGCATCAAATCATGCAAAAGGCGCGCGAGAATAGGGGTCGATGCACTCCATCTACTTTTAGATTCCAATGCCAATGCATTTTTCCGCGGAGTAAAATGACTTTGAGCCTTGCCACCAGCTCCCTCATAATTGGGATAGATGTGGTTTCCTTAATCTGATACTGGAGAAGATAGTAGCAGCTGCAGAATGCTTTGGTATACATTTTAATAAGAGCATACAATTTCCGAATTGACGATTTTATAGCTCAATGATGTTTTGACGATTTGACTCCCTAAATGGCGATTTTTTATTTTAGAAAAGTACCAGAAGGAATTTGTTTAGTCCAGATTATCTATCAGTTAACGAATGCTCCTGTTACACTTTAAAACTGCATCACATTAAAAAAATATCGAACCAAAGGAGTTCAACATAACCATCATCATCATCATAATCAATCATCCTATCATCATAATTCTCATTATCGTCATCATCATCGTCTTCATAATCATCATGCCAAATATCATCGCTCCCAGCTTGGAAATTAGTACTACTCTCCAGTACTGCTGGAGTCAATAGCTACTTTTGAACCGCTACTGCACCGACTCCTAGGTAAGTAGCTACTATATTAACCCATGGTAGTGCATTTGGTAGGGCAGAGTCGAACCAGTCGGAAGCAGAATAGCGAAAAACTACGACATAGGGCGCCCATAAATCAAGCAATTGACTACTTTAGTAACTCCCGGTAGTGCAGAGAGAGCCGAAGGTGACTACCGCCTAGGGCATTGCCTTGTGAAAGTAATCGCTGAAATACACTGGAAGTAATCGGTCGGTAATTAACGGATTTTATCAGGTAGCTACCAATTCGTCAGTCCTGTAGTCGCTCCCCCGTACTGCAGGGTAGCTGATGAATTTTTAACAGTTGGTGATATTAAAGGATCCAAAGCCAATGGCGGTAGGTGCTAAAACTTTTTTGAAATGAAGCTTCTTTAGCGGCGGTTGGTTGGTTGGGAGTAAATTGGCCAATTCAGCGGAAATTGCACACGGAAATGGTGCAACGGAAATGTGGCAACAGAAATGGTGCAACGGGAATGGTGCAGCGGAAATGGTTGGAGCTGAAACCAGTGCTTTTTGCGTGTATGCATATTGTATTAATTTAACAAAAATTTTCTAATAAAAGGTTAAAGAATAACGCTTAGAAAAATACCAATACAAGTATGAAAATAAAGGTGAGTACGTATATAGATAAAGAAAAGGATAAAGGCAAAGGCAAAAACAAAAACAAAGATGCGTAATGATAAAGGCAAAAATGAAGACCAAGGTAAATTTAAACACTTTACTTATATATATAAAGGCAAATATATATAGATGAAGAAAATGATAAACATAGAAGTAAAAACAAGATGAGGATGAGGATACCGGTCAAAGTAAAGATGAAGATAGAGGAAGAAATATTAAAATAAAGGTAATTAAAGAGGAAAGGATATAGAGAGACACAGAGACCCAATATGGGAACTATTTTGGGATTTTAGAAATTTTCGAAGCTAGATAAAATAATAGATAATTTTATCGATTTTGTTATGGATATTTTTATCGAATTTGTTATAGAAATTTGTATCGATATTGTTATCAATTTTGCTATCGATATACTTATCGATATAATGAGGCGTATTCTTGTTTTCGTACGAATCGAAAATTTGAAATTTTTGTATAGAAAATGATAGGACAATTTCTTGATTTTCGATTCGTACGAAAACAAGAATATACCCCAATAATTGATATTTTTATCGATTTGTTATCGATTTTGTAATCGATGTTTTTAACTGTTTTCTTAGCGACATTTTTTATCGATTTTGTAATTGATATTTATCGATATTTATCGATTTTGTTACCGTTGTTTATCGATTTTGTTATCGGTATTTATCGATTTTACTGTCGATTTTGTTATCGATATTTACCGATTTTATTATCGATATTAATCGATATTGTTATGGATATTTATTGATTTTGTTTTCGATATTTATCGATTCTCTTATCCATATTTATCGATTTTGTTATCGATATTCATCAAATTTATTATCGATATTTACCGCTTNGGCTAGATAAAATAATAGATAATTTTATCGATTTTGTTATGGATATTTTTATCGATTTTGTTATAGAAATTTGTATCGATATTGTTATCAATTTTGCTATCGATATACTTATCGATATAATGAGGCGTATTCTTGTTTTCGTACGAATCGAAAATTTGAAATTTTTGTATAGAAAATGATAGGACAATTTCTTGATTTTCGATTCGTACGAAAACAAGAATATACCCCAATAATTGATATTTTTATCGATTTGTTATCGATTTTGTAATCGATGTTTTTAACTGTTTTCTTAGCGACATTTTTTATCGATTTTGTAATTGATATTTATCGATATTTATCGATTTTGTTACCGTTGTTTATCGATTTTGTTATCGGTATTTATCGATTTTACTGTCGATTTTGTTATCGATATTTACCGATTTTATTATCGATATTAATCGATATTATTATGGATATTTATTGATTTTGTTTTCGATATTTATCGATTCTCTTATCCATATTTATCGATTTTGTTATCGATATTCATCAAATTTGTTATCGATATTTACCGCTTTTGTTAGCGCTGTTTATCTATTTTGTTATCTATGTTTATCGATTTTGTTATCGATATTTACCGATTTTATTATCGATATTAATCGATATTGTTATGGATATTTATTGATTTTGTTTTCGATATTTATCGATTCTCTTATCCATATTTATCGATTTTGTTATCGATATTCATCAAATTTATTATCGATATTTACCGCTTTTGTTAGCGCTGTTTATCGATTTTGTTATCTATGTTTATCGATTTTGTTAAGATAATGGAAAAACAAAATAACACGAATGTTATTAAAACGAACAGGGGTAGATAGAAAAAAGAGAAAAAATATAACCTGAAGCAAAGCAGTGAGTATGTATACATTGGTTATGAGGCAAAATAGATAATAAAGTAAGTTTCACTTCTCCAGTGTGGCCCAGGCGCACTTACTTTTTAACCGACTTCCAAAAAAGGAGGAGGTTATCAGTTCGTCGGAATCTGTTTTTTTCTTTTTTTTCTTTTTTATGTATGTTACCGCATAAGTTTGGACCACTTCAACCGATTTTGCATCGGAAAGGTAGTGTCTCAGAGGTGGTCCCATACTAATCTGGTTAAGATCCGATCAGTGGATNAACTTTTTTACCGACTTCCAAAAAAGGAGGAGGTTATCAGTTCGTCGGAATCTGTTTTTTTCTTTTTTTTCTTTTTTATGTATGTTACCGCATAAGTTTGGACCACTTCAACCGATTTTGCATCGGAAAGGTAGTGTCTCAGAGGTGGTCCCATACTAATCTGGTTAAGATCCGATCAGTGGATCATGAGATATATATATATATTTTTTTTTATATGAGAGTTGAAGTCGGTTTTTTTTTGCTAAAAATTACTTGTTAATGTTGTTTTCTTAAACTTGAAATGATGTGGTTGGAAATAAAAGGGAGGTTCCATGGGAAGCTGAACCTTAGTGCAAAAATTATTATTTTTTTTAAAACTAATAAACGTTGAGATAGGGTATATCTAGAAATCTTGATTCAACAAAAAAATAACAAATTAAAGCTTATAGTGCATTTTATTACCTTTTTTTACGTTTGGAAATCAAGTTCTAAGTAAATTTTTTGGGTAAATTTAAAGTAGCTTGTGTTGAAAGTTCTGTCAAATAACTTGCGTTTCATAATTTAAGTGTTTGGTAAGAAAAATATATAGTAGAACTCATCTGATTTTAGTAAAATTGCGTTACAGTAAAACCCCTTTAAGTACCTCACGAAAAATGTCAGCTTTTTGAGGTACTTAGGTGGGTTGGGAACTTAAGCGAACACAATTATTGATGTAGTTACATCTTCTTGTGAACTTACGTAAATAAATCCTTTAATAAAAGATGAACATTAAATGAAGTATACGTAGTTTAAAACCAGGATCGTAGCATTATTTAAACATATACACCCATACAGAAAGTCTTTATTTAAAAAGTTTATAAAGAAATGTTATGTCATTTTTAGAATAATTAAACTGTTTATTTATACATATGTACATAACGTTTGGACCAAATTCAAAATGATACTGCTTGCCGTTTATGTCTATTAATTTTTAAGATTTTTCAGTTAAAATGAGATTTCTCTTCTTCTTCTTTTTTGGCGCTGTAACCGCCTAAGCGATTTTGGCCGAGTTCA
>NW_016159378.1:47198-59037 GCF_001687245.7 Rhagoletis zephyria | reverse complement strand
TCCATTTATAAAAGCGTTGTATATTAAAAAGTTTTTTTTATATTATTTATTTTCTACTTTTTAGTCCTGTCTGAATAAAATTTTGCAATAGATATTAAAATAATTCAACGATATTAATAGAAAGGTGCACACACATGCATTTACATATGTATGTACATACAAACGAGCACCAATTAATTTTATTTAAAGAAATGGCGTGTCGTCTATTTCCGGTGTAGCAAACGTAGTACATAGGGCGACATCTAGATGTCATCTACCTCGCCCTATTCACTATGCTTTTTTATAGGAGCTTTTCAAAGCTTTGCTTTATGGTATCGGACACACAACATTGAAAGCTTCTGGAACACAACATTGAAAGTTTCTGGAACACAACATTGCAAGTTGATAAAAGCGTTGTAAAAAGAGGTTTGACCAGCAGTTTGTGCGGTGTATTTGGGCTCTTTAGAGCTTCGGTATATGCACTTAAGTCGATTTTTATACCCGAGCGCACTTGTGCACAAGGGTATATTAATTTTGTTCACATAACGGTTGTTTGTAACAGCCAAAACGAATCGAGATAGATATAGACAAATGTATACATAAATGNTGAAAGTTTCTGGAACACAACATTGCAAGTTGATAAAAGCGTTGTAAAAAGAGGTTTGACCAGCAGTTTGTGCGGTGTATTTGGGCTCTTTAGAGCTTCGGTATATGCACTTAAGTCGATTTTTTTTTATTATTTTTTTGTTCTGGGGCTAAGATCCCTTTCAAAAGACAAGAGCTTAAAGCGTGTTTTTATGAAAGGTATATTTTTAAACGCGTGCGTTGCAAAAATATTTATGTGTTGTTTTTTATTTCAAAAATGTTTCTTATTTATTTATACACGTACGTATACAGAGATTGAATAAAAATATATATACGTGTGTAAATGTATCTAGTTATTATATGAGACCTTGAGCGCTGGAGTAGCTTAACTAACATGAGGTGCACACCCTACAATGCATTACCAAAGTCAAAACGGTAATAGCCAAAGGCACGCCCTTTTGGTGTTCTTTTATTATAATATGTAGCATCACGTAGGTGTAATCAATTTTTTAGTAAAATACCGCATTTATTTTTTATAGATCCTTCTTTCTCATATTACTAAATTTTTTTTTATAAATAAGCTCCTCTTGCCCTCATGGCCTCATATGTAAAACGAATTTGTTTAGTTTTCTTTTAATAAAACTATTTATATTCAACAATTTTTATTGAGCTTGAGGCCATTTCTAATGAAAAACTTATTGTGGAAAAGCAACAATAATTTGAAAAAATGCTGCAATTCACACTTGATGAGAAATAACTTAAGGACGAGCACACCTAAAAGCATTATTAACAAAAACCAACAAACACATACATAATCAAGTGTGAATTGCAGCAGAATAGCTGCGCTTGGTTATGTTGGCTTAGCAAATGAAAAAGTGGGAAAAAAGCAACAATAATTCACAAGGCGAACTTAGCACAGTGCGTAGGTAACTGGCTGGGTCAGTCGGATCGCCGGTTCGAATCCTACTGAAAGAAGTCTGATGAGGAAATGTGGTGGTTTCCGAAATAGCTATCACTTCTACCATTTTTTCAAATTATTGTTGCTTTTACACAATAAGTTTTTCATTAAAAACGGCCTCAAGCTCAATAAAACTTGTTGAATATATTTGTTATAAGACCATAAAATAACAAAAACATAAAACTATTTATTGTACACATGGCTTATTTATGGCGAATAAACCAGGTTTGTTTTTACAGTTTATTGTATATTGTTGTTTTTTTTTGGTAACTTTTAGGTAACTTTGTTTGTAAATTCTGGTCAGACAATTTTTTGTCGTGTGGCAACCGTGTTCAACATACTTGCAAATTAGCGATATCTGGCTTAAAAATTGTGCAACTATTATCAATTATCAACAAAAGTATCACGGTTATCTGCACTGGCCCTACAATTACCTCATTTTACAAGCTTTAATTTATTTTGCTCATCTCGCAGAACAAGGAAAATGGCAATCAATTTATATATTAATATTTAGATAGTTAGATACACTTCGGTAAAAATGTCACTTGCAGTAATTTCTACGTGGTAAGTGCTCCTCAAATTTTTGGTTTCATAGGGATTCGGATATCTTCCTCACTGAAGTAGTAAAGAAAATTTGCTTAACTGCTTTTTTCGGTCAAGTGCACAAATTTTTAGTGCAAAGAAGGATGGGCAGCTAAGCAAAATACACTGTATTGTTCTGGATGTTTAGAAACTTAATGATCAAACCTTGGGAGTGTATTTGAGACTCAAATATAATAAATGGTTTCTTAAGGAGATAATGCATTACTATTATCCCGTAAATACAGTGCAAACATCATACACAAACGCAATTTTGGGATATTCCTTATGATAAGATTCGCGAAACATTGCCTAAGGTGTCCACTCAAACACTGACATCAGGGGGGAGATTCTGCAACCGGTTATTGACAATTTTCGGATCGCTATCGCACTTTTTGATGTGTAAGCCAGATCATAAAAGAAATTAGCGATTGTGGTGTGATTGAACCAACAGCGTGTCCATGGAGTTCGCCGGTAGTACCTGTGAAGAAGAAGGGTGGTCAAATGCGATTCTGCATAGACTACCGGAAAGTAAATGATGTGACGAAGAAGGACAGCTATCCACTTCTCAGGATCGATGATACTCTGGACTCATTGACTGGAACAAAGTGGATCTCAACACTCGACCTTAAGAGCGGTTATTGGCAAGTGGAGGTAAGTGACGAGGACAAGGAGAAGACAGCTATCAGCGTTGAAGATGGTCTTTGGCAATTCACGGTGATGCCCTTTGTATTATGCAACGCTCCTGCCACTTTTGAAAGACTTATGGACCATGTGCTTAAGGGACTACATTGGTAAACTTGTTTGGTGTATCTAGACGACAATATCATAGTGGGTAAAAGCTTGGAGGAACACCTGAACAATTTGGAAGAAATTTTCCAGAGGATAGCAGGCGCTGGTCTGAAGCTAAGTCCTAAAAAGACCGAGGAACCTGCACAAACTACGATACGGATGCTAGTGTTTATGCCATAGGAGGCGTACTGTCGCAGGTAATTGATGGGCAGGAGAAGGTAGTTGCCTACTATTACCAGTCGATTGGGCTATGCCGTCCGGCTAACGGCAATAACACCAGCGAAAGAGTGGAAGGAAGAAAGTGTCAGCAGGAAGATCCAGACATGGAGTTTACACAAATTGCTCTAGTAAAACTGAGAATGAGGCATTTTTCGAATGGCAACAGCTATCAAACCTCATATATGCGCACTAGGGTGGTCCAAAAACAGTAAAGTCTGAATTGTAATGCTCTCACCCCCTAGAATTGTTCTACATCGAAAAAGTATACCCATATTTTTTTAGTTTGAAATCAAAAAGTATTTGGAGGTCGCTCAAAGCGCTCAAAGTTTTCCATGTATTTTTATATGGGAAAAATAAAATTTTGTGTAGAAATGGTATAGAATTCTTGAAAATCAATATTTTTCGATCGGAAAACTCTGGTTCTCTTCAGGATACTTTCAATAATAATACCCAATTGTTTATTTAACCATTTTTTAATACTAACGATTTTTATTGGTCACCCCATTGCATTTTTCGGGGTTTTTGTGGGTTTTTGGCGGACCTATAAATTATAGTTGCGATGAAAAAATGGTTAAATAAACAATTGGATATTGTTATTGGGAATCTCTTGCAGATAAGCAGATAGAAAACTATTGATTCCTAAGAATTTAATACCATTTCTACGAACAGTTGTTTTTTCCCCATATAAAAGTACATGGAAAACTTTGGGCGCTTCCTCTGAATATTTTTTGATTTCAAAATAAAAAAAATAGTGATATATTTTTTTCGATATAGAACAATTCTAGGGGGTGAAAGCATACAAATTCCTACTTTACTTTTTCACATGCATTTTTGGACCACCCTAAGGCGCACTCTAGGTATTTTGTGTGCTCCACAGTGTAATCGCTTACGCTTCACGCCTGATTTCCTTGGAATTTATTTTTTCTCGTTATTTTATTTTACGTGATTGAAAATATTTTTCACTATAAGAAATTATTGAAATTGGATTTCATTTGGGTTAACGAAAACGACAACTGTGAAAAAAATCAACCAATACATTCAAACAAATTGTCAAATAAGCATATTTAAGATTTTTGTTTTGTCTATCTGGATAACTGTATACTCTGCCCTTGTGCACAAGTGCGCTCGCGTATAAAATGGAGAAGGTAATCAATTCGGCAGAATATTTTTTTATATATATATGTTACCTCATAGCTTTAGACCACCTCAACCGATTTCGATAATTCTTTTTCCATCGGAAAGGCAACGTCTCGCAGGTGGTCCCATACTAATTTGGTTTCATGTATCATGAAAAAATTAACGGTACTCTAAATTTGTATATGAAAATTGAAGTAGTTTGTGTTTCTTGCTTAAAAATTTCTTGTTAGTTTAAACATTTTGCTGAAAATTTAAAATAATAATAATAATAATAGATTGGCGCTTACACATATGTTAGTATTTGGCCGAGCTTTAAATTAATTTTTAAAATTTAAATTTTTATTTGGTTATGAATATTTCCCCGGAGCTGCGCCATCTGTTACTCAAAATCCGAAGTACGCATACATACTTTTTGTCTCCTTTCCTTACTTCCAGCGCATGCATGTATTTGCGGAATGATGACGAAATTATTTTGTATGGAAAATCATTTATGCCCATATATTTATCAAATAAACATACTTAGAAAATATCAACCAATAATTCCCATATACGAAACGAAAAGAAAAACTTCAACAAAAACAAAATCGTTCGAACGGTTTTCGAGCATTTTGTTAATAAAAAAATACGAATTTTTTTCAACAAATTTGTTGCCTTAAGTGGTAAATTTTGTCTAAGTTATATAAAATTTATACATAAAAAGAGTTGTGTAGTCCACTTGTAAAGTGCGCTATGTAAAATTTTTTCGATTTTTAGTTTTTGGTGGGTAACGTACCAGTATTTAAAGTAGTTTCATGTCCACTATCAATACGGGGCAAAATCTTTCTATATTCTGAAAAAATAGCATCAAATGTTAACTACTATTGCAAAGGTCGCTATAAAACTTATTTATACACTTTGAAAAGTCTCCCTCTTCTGATGAACTTAGAAAACTGCAAGAAAACGTGGTAGTTGGTGCCTAGTGGAAGACGTCTTAAAAAAGAAGCACACCAATCTTCATGGAGGAAAGAACGCGAGAAGCTTAAAAAAGCTAGCTATGTAGCAGTTACTATAAAATTTACAAAAGCTACCATATTGCGATTTTATTTTTTAATGTTATAAGGCTCTTATTTATTAAAATTTTCATGTAATAAAAAAAGATTTAATTTGGATGTTACTTATTGTCGTACAAGTTTTTTTAATTTGTGACTTACTATCATAAAATCACGTAACGCTGTTTGCAAGTGGACTACTCATTTATATTACCCCAAAAAACTTGTATTCCGAAAATGAAGGTTACATCTTCAAAACCTTAGTTGCTAGAGCACTTTGAAGGCTCAAAATTTACCCCGAAATATGCCAATATTTACGGTTGTTTCTAACTGAACTGAACACTCACAAACATAAATCTGTTGGCAGGTTTGGAATTTTATCTTTGAAATTCCGCTTTTTTCTTTGAAATCGCTTCATTAGTTCTCGTGCAATAAGCGTTTTTGTGTAGCTCTAAAAACTACAACAACAACATTTGAGCATGGCATCGACACCGTGTACCAGTGAGCGGAGTATCGAAAATTATAAGTCAACTAACCGCAACCTACACCTCAACTTTGACGCAAAAGCCTTTAATAGAAATACATATGTACCTACATAAGTTATGTTTGGGCGAAATGCAAAGTGTCACATTTAACTGACTTGGATATTTGTCAGACCTACGTCCGCCATTTTATGTCGGCATTATTTGTCAATATTCTAGATAATGCATTTAAAGTTATTTGAAGAAAGCAAGTTGCTATGGCAAGAGCAGCAGGATCCTGCCAATTTATTGATTTATTATTTGTTAACCAAAAACAGGACGAAGGACAAAAACAGCAAATCAAAAGCTTGCGAAGACTAACAAGTGAAGACAGTGACAAAAATAAAGTGAACGGAGCAATATGATGCACGCTGCTAACCAAGCATTAGCATATCTGAGCAATCAATCAAGTATAAAGAGTCCCACAAAATGTCCAAAAGAACAAGAATGAGATTTTGATACAACGTGGTTAAAAAATTTAGGGTCGAGTGCCCAAAATGGTCAAAAAGACAAATGCCAATGCAGGCAGA
The DNA here is from genome assembly GCF_001687245.7 of Rhagoletis zephyria. Taxonomy (NCBI): domain Eukaryota; kingdom Metazoa; phylum Arthropoda; class Insecta; order Diptera; family Tephritidae; genus Rhagoletis; species Rhagoletis zephyria. Next base: position 52,709 of record NW_016159378.1, on the reverse strand, counting down.
ATACAATAACCACTAGGCCAAAAATGTTAAAGTTACTATAAAAACATATTTGATTCTGTTGAAATTACCCAACGAAAGAGAGCTTTATAATTGAAAAGGGATATTAATGATGATTTAAGATGAGAAGAATGGGCCATGTGTCAAGTTAAATTACAAAAAAAAAACCGAATTTACTTACTTGAAATATGTCAGTACCAGCAAACAACTTTCTGGCTTTAGGTTTGAGATGTACAAGTTTACCCTTTTGTTGACAACTGAACTGCTAGTTTACCCGTTTGTTCATTCATCATGAAAATATCTGCCGTATACCCTTATCGAGTTTCCATTAAGTAAATTTAGTTACATTTAGTTGTCCACGTAGAATTTTTAATTTATCACTACACATACATACACATGTATGTGAATAACCTCAAGTACTTAAAAGCAAAGATTTTACACTGAAATATTGAATGGAATTCTTCTATATATTTATGTACATAGGTAGTTTAAATATTTGTGCGCCTACATATGTACATACATCCGTACTAAAAGCAAATTTCATGTTCGATTATGTCGTTGTTATACGCTGTGTGCGTCCGTGTGAAAATGTGTCTAATTGAGCGGTTTAAATTTATAATTTTTTTCTCTTGACTTGTTATCCAGTTGAGCGTTAAGTACAGAAATTACTTAGCAATCCATTTATCGTAGGAGATTCACGTCATTTTGGCTAAGACTTTTACCTTGAAATTTTATGTTTTCAGTAATATTTTGTGTTATTAAAATACTTGTTGACGGACTCTGTGGTGTAGTGGTAGGAGTGCCGTAGCGCCTGGGATTGAGCTCAGTTTTCGGCTAACATCAAAAACAAAAGAAAAGAAAATTATATATATGGAAGACTTTATAGGTCCATTCAATATCAAAAAATTGTTACGAATTGTTACTAGTACTTGCAAGTTTTTACTGGAAATGCAAAATATTTGCAATAGAGAGCGAACTCGAGAGCGTAACAACCCGAGAGAGCTGCAAATTCTTGCAAATAAAAATTTTACTAGCAGAAATTTGCAGGAGTCAAAAAGTAAGGCCAAATTCAAATATAAACAAACTGTTTAAGAGGATGATTTGATGAAACATAATTAGTGAAATAAAAATATGGATGAAAAATTTAAATCTATTGTATATTTTTTTATTTTTATGACGATGGTAACTATTCCCAATTAAAAAGAAAATTGCGCGCCAAAACTTAACCGTCAGAAAGTGTCATAATGACCTAGGTTGCAAGTTTTTACTAGTTTTGCGTTCAATAACTTTTTCAGAAAAATTTCTGTTATTCTCAATTTTACTCTCTATTTTTCTTTTACGTTCTCGCTGCAAGTACTTACTTGAAAAGTTATTGTATGGACCTTATGTTTAACATTATATTCATAAGTGGCTTACAAAAATACATTCAAGTATGAATGTACATTAAAGTGGCCATTTTGGTCCGAAATTCGAGAAACACTATTTTTTGCGCCGAATAATATTAGATTAGGAATGAAAATGAGCATGCCCTTTTTCAGAATAAGATTCCGGATTCTGGTGTAAACTCAAATTTGTATAATGCTGGAACACACCTTTATTAAGCTATATTCTCGGTAATAACGACCAAATAATTCTTTTTTATTATAATTATTAAATAGAGTAGATTTTATTATTATTGTTTGTGAGAGTAAAATCAACTTATATAAGACGATCTATTGTGCTGTCCCCAAAGAAGAAGGGCTTCATGTTCCAGATCCTAGACAGAGACGATAACCGCTCCCAGAAGTGTAAGAGGCTTGAACCTTTGATACATGGACAATAGCATAGCAAATTTGTTACGGTCATAAGATACAAAAGTTGTTCTGAGTTTCTTCTAAAGGTTATTACACATTTCTTAGATTGCCTTTTTACTTAAACGGACCATATGGGCTCCGTTGGTGTCCACGATTTTCGAGAGCGTCAGCACTTTCGTTGATATCAAAACCCTCAAGATTCAATACCCACTAGAGGGTGCCCCTGTCATGCGTGCTTAACTGATCAAATAAAGTTTTTCAGTTGTTCATAAGCCTAGATGTAATTTTTAACTAGTCCAGGTCTTTTAATGCAGTCTGACAGGGGGATAAACCATCCTCGAGCTTGCATCCATCATATACCAGACTCGGCAATTCTTCCTTTCTGGAATTATTACCTTTTAGGGCTTGTTGACGGTTAATTCAGTACCATTTTGTCCGTGAGTTGAACGGGATCCTCAAATAATGATTTTAAACCATCAGGCATCCTTGAGAGTCTCAAATTCTTATGCTCACTAAGTTGCTGAGCCAAAAGCGCCACAGCAAGCCTAATTGTTAACTATAGCTAGGTGCGCATGGCGCATCACGGCTGAAAAGGAGCCCCCTCCCCCCCCCTAGACTTTGAACTTTGCCTTATATGTAGGTATACAAGATTGTACCGCAGCGACCACATAAATGCAGTTGCCAATATAGCAACTCAGTTGCCAGCTTGCAGTTGCCATCTGTAAAACCATTTCAGCCAGTGGCCACCCAACTGAAGTCGGTTGCCATATGCCTAAGTCGGCTCAACTCGATGTTTTGGTCACATACATAAGTACACATTTTCATGACTATCTCTTCTTATTCTGGTACTTACAAATATCGGACCAAAGTTATAATACCATTTCATGCTCATGGAAGGTATAGTTTTCAGATTTCAAATTGGTGAAGTAGGTAACAAAATATAAATTTAAACATCTTCTAGCTATGTATTAAAATGTCATTTTCAAAAATTTCATACATTGCTACGCCATGTCATTCCAACTCAAACATATTGTTATAGCATGTCATTGCTTCTTGGCTCAGCTGTTGTTTGCTGTTGTGTTTCTGCAGTATATTTTTAATACTGTTTAATCCTGCCTTGCATGAAAATGTATATAGAATTTTAATTAGATAATTGTTTAATAAATTTTACTATAGTAGGAGCTTGCAAAATTCCGAAAATCTCTTCCCGTATATACAATATAAATTATAATGCTGAATATGTCGCATTTGTTCCTTGACATGCATAAATTTGATGCGTGATTTGATTTGAATTTATTCGGCAGTGTCTTCACATATCACTTTCAAACATGTATAAGCGACATGATATAAACTGGCACTTGCATGATGTGTTACATGTCGCTATGTTCTGTAGTTCAGGGGAGCTACTCTCTAATGCGATGCGAAAGAAAAATTCGATGTGATAGGCAATCGCGACAGCGTATTACTTACGACGTATTTGCCTATCGCATCGCATTACTCTTTCGCATCGCATTACAGAGTAGCCCCCCCAGGCCTTTAGTATCCGAGCCGAGTAGCCGAGCTGCAGCAGCCACAGAATTGAGCTATATATCAAACTAAAGGGCAAGCTGCAGTTGCAGTTGACCGTGTTTGTCGAAAAAGTAAAAAGCGGCAGAAGAGTCGATAGTGAGTAATATAATCTATTGAAAAATATTAACCATATTTCCGTGGAATTAAGATTCGGAAAAGTTATTAGGTATTATTCATAGTTTTGAAATATATTTCACGAAAGCAAAATATAAAAATAGCTGAGGTCCCTTTCTTTTTTAAACACCTAGGATATCACTGACCATTAATGACCGCAAACCTCAAAGCTTTACACATTTTTGTATGTGATTTTTAAAATGAACGATCCAAAATAAGCCTGTATACATATTTAAATTTTTTAGAACCAGTGGTTGAATTTTTGTACTGAAAGGGTTAACCCTAAGAGTATAATCTACGTCTGCGAGGCGTATACGGAATGGGTCGTTTTTTAATTTTAACACAAAATTGACTTTTTATTTCGTTGTTTTAAATAAATGTGGTTATAGGTTTTATTAATAAAACTATGTTTTATTATTAGTCAAACTCACAACTTCAAATTCTTTAAAAAGTAAGGCAGGTCTAAGTATATTTTAGCTCACAGGTTATCTTTTAAGTACATAAGCCTCTAAGGCGTATGTTAAGGCCTTACGTTACTCCCAAATAGATTAGGCTTCTAGGGTTAAGAAAGCTTTAGTTTGAAAGTGTGATATTAAATGCTTTTCACCATAAACGGCGCAAATTTGGAATGATTATTGCGTTTCAGATTAAGACTAATACCAGATGTTGTGAAAGGTTGGACTATACCTTAAAGATGACGGTTTTCTCATGGCCCACTGCACGACGCTTAGAGTAGAGTAATGTCTTTTAAGAACTTAAAAGTTATCCTGGGTTATTAGGTGTCTAGCAATACATAGTGTTGTTCCGATACGACCTTGTACTTGATATCTGTACTCTTTAATAATATTGAAGAAAAGTATCGATGCCCCAAATGTATCGGAGAGAAGTACTCGATACTTACTCATATCGAACTCATTGTAAATACTTATGTCATGTGAAGAAAAACAGAATCGGTTCGAGTACTCTCCGACCAAAACTTACCGAAAAAGTAGCCACAAGTTTGTATCTTGCAAAATTTTAATAATTGACTAGTACGGGAAAGCAGGAATTGACACTTTCTTTATTAGCCAACTTAANAAGCCTGTATACATATTTAAATTTTTTAGAACCAGTGGTTGAATTTTTGTACTGAAAGGGTTAACCCTAAGAGTATAATCTACGTCTGCGAGGCGTATACGGAATGGGTCGTTTTTTAATTTTAACACAAAATTGACTTTTTATTTCGTTGTTTTAAATAAATGTGGTTATAGGTTTTATTAATAAAACTATGTTTTATTATTAGTCAAACTCACAACTTCAAATTCTTTAAAAAGTAAGGCAGGTCTAAGTATATTTTAGCTCACAGGTTATCTTTTAAGTACATAAGCCTCTAAGGCGTATGTTAAGGCCTTACGTTACTCCCAAATAGATTAGGCTTCTAGGGTTAAGAAAGCTTTAGTTTGAAAGTGTGATATTAAATGCTTTTCACCATAAACGGCGCAAATTTTAAATGATTATTGCGTTTCAGATTAAGACTAATACCAGATATTGTGTGTTCTCATGGCCCACTGCACGAAGCTTAGAGTAGAGTAATGTCTTTTAAGAACTTAAAAATTATCCTGGGTCATCAGGTGTCTAGCAATACATAGCGATACAACCTTGTACTCGATACCTGTACTCTTTAAAAATATTGAAGAAAAGTATCGATGCCATAAATGTATCCGAGAGAAGTACTCGATACTTACTCATATCGAACTCATTGTAAATACTTATGTCATGTGAAGAAAAACAGAATCGGTTCGAGTACTCTCCGACCAAAACTTACCGAAAAAGTAGCCACAAGTTTGTATCTTGCAAAATTTTAATAATTGACTAGTACGGGAAAGCAGGAATTGACACTTTCTTTATTAGCCAACTTAACGTGGTGCAAAAACCACAACAGCATGATTCATATATTGTCAGAACCGAAATTCAGAATTTTTGGAAAAGCAAGTATTACTTTAATCGCGTACTCGATACCCACCTAAGTACTTGCGGGAAGAATTCGAGTACAAAAAGT
>NW_016159378.1:43081-47173 GCF_001687245.7 Rhagoletis zephyria | reverse complement strand
CTAGCAATACAAGATTAATTGTTGTCTTTCACGAAGTTCTTTAAATAAATTTTGCGCTAAGTACTCACCCGTATTTGGGGGGTTACTACTAGTTTTAATAAGTTGTTACTTTAATTTCCTATAAAATTTACGTTTAGGTTTATGCATTTTAAGAATACATCGAAAATTTGTTTTAGAGAATAAATGTGAAATAATTGCAGAAACGATTAACCGGTTTGCTGAGCAACCGAGACGTCTGCTTTTTAAATAATTTTTGTAAAACAAATCGGCAAGTACATATCGTCCCCCGCATGCCAGAAACATGAATGTGTAAAGTTGAAAATTTTGGAATTTTTTTATATGTCGGGCCCCCCCCCCCCCCTCCCCCTAAATTCGATCCTGGCGACGCCCATGCTCTTATTGCAGAGCTTATGAATTCATTAAATAGCTCTGATGAAGATGAGCTTCACTTTCTTCTAGAAGATCAAGAAGAGAACGAGGAAGTCTTGGTTTTGCAAATAGAAAAAGCATTTAATGGAAGAAAATTACTTGAAGGAAGTAGTTCCAACTTACAGGGATGACTTACGTATAACAAAAGCGCAGTTCACAAACTTATCTAATAAGTTTTCGGAAAGCTCATTTTACAAAACCATTCAGCCTTACAAGCGTTTGCCAGCAACAGCATATATGGCTACATTTTTATGGTTTGCAGGTCATGAGGTCTGCAGTTTTCGCGATTCATCTGATCGTTTTAATGTATCAATTTCAATTGATAAAGACACAATGTTCACAATGGCATGAGTCAAGACGTAATAAGGTGGCCCACAGATGGGAAAAAGAGAGAACCTCCTTTAACAATACATGCGGATTTTCGAAAGCTGTAGTTTCATTCATGATAAAAGCATAGTAGGTAAAACCGTTCTCTCAATGCGTGGGCCATTATTATTTTTTTTTTTGAAGTTTGCCAACATTTTAAAATCGTATAAAATTGAGAGTAAACAAGTAAGAAATTCTAAGTTCGGGCGGAGCCGAACATTAAATACCCGGCGCAAGTATTAAATATATGTTTTCCACCTTTCCGAAAGCTACCGCTACATGATAATGAGATACATGGTGTGTATAAATTGTAAGTAAACTAGCGTCCTTAAATTTCAAAATATTGAAATTTCAAGCATTTCTGAAATTTACCGTTATATGAAAAGCGGCCGTAATTTTAGTCCGATTTCAATAATTTTCAACGTATTGCTTTTATGTGGCAAGCACAATAAAAATACCGAGTTTGATACAAATTGGTAGAACAATTAGCGAGATACATATACGTGATCATAAGTGGGCGGTGTCACGCCCATTTTCCAAAATTTTATCATAAACGTATTTCCTGGCAAAGGATTGTTGCAACCATCATTTTGAATAAATTAGTTTTAATATTTACTGATTTATCGAGGATTTCGTATTTCTCGAAATTACCGTTATATGGGATGTGGGCGTGGTTATTGTCCGATTTTAGAAATTTTCGGCCAGTTGGTATGCTGTACCAGGACCAACAACTGTGCCAAGTTTGGAAGAAATTGGTGTAGCGGTTACCAAGATATACACATGTAACCATAAGTGGGCGTGGCTACGCCCATTTGCCAAAATTTTGTAATATTCTTATTTTTCGTCTAAAACTCATTGCAAATATCAATTTTGAGTGAATTATCTTCAGTAGTTACTAAAATATCGCAGTTTTCGTTTTTCTGAAAATTACCGTTATATGGGAGGTAGGCGTGGTTATTGTCCGATTTCGCCCATTTTCAATACCATCCGTCCTACGCCCAAAAGAAGTTCACGTACCAAGTTTCGTTAAGATATCTCAATTTTTACTCGAGTTATCGTGTGCACAGACGGACGGACGGACGGACAGACGGACGGACAGACAGTCACCGCTTAATCGATTTCTCTTTTCATTCTGATCATTTATGTATACATTTGTCTATATCTATCTCGATTCGTTTTGCCTGTTACAAACAACCGTTATGTGAACAAAGTTATAATACCCTTGTGCACAAGTGCGCTCGGGTATAAAAAAAGGAATTGTTCAAAGTTGTTGTTGTTTGAGATTGAAAATGAGAATGTGTGTGTAAAATTTTAAAATTAAATTGCTTGCAAACGTAAAGAATTTGAAAAGGTCCTCTCAGCGGTTCTACCTTCCTATTTTTTTATCATGGTTCATTTACATATTAACATTAGTAAGTTTTGGAATAAACTTTAATATATTTTTTTATGACAGGTTGTATCGACGGTACATACATCGTCATTGATCCTCCTAGTGAACGAAGGGATGACTATATCGATCGCAAAGGGAATATCTCAATTACTTTGCAAGCCATATGTTATGAGCACAAGAAGTTCATAGATATTTTCGTAGGATTTCCGGGATGATCTCACGACAGCTGGGTTTTTCAAAACTGTAATTTGCACCGAAAATTAGAAATAAATTTTAAAGGTTCGCAATTTACACTACAATTTAATTAGCATGTCTTTATATTATTTATAAATTTTTTTCAGATTACTATTTATTAGGAGACTCTGCCTATCCTTGCATTCAGCACTTGGTGGCACCCTACAGAGACAAAGGACACCTGACAAGAGCGGAAAACATTTGCAACATCAAATTAAGCTCGCGTCGTGTGGCCATAGAGCATTGCTTTATAATTTTAAAACAAACTTTAGGGCCAGAAAAAATTATGCCATTTTAAAAGAGCATGTTGTGTCTTACATAAAATTGTTAAAGAAGACAATCTGGAATTCGTAATGCAAGATTAAGAAGGAGTTATAGATTATGAGCCTGAAAAAATATCAAGATGAAATGCAGTAAGGAATATTATTTGCCAATAACTACCAAATAAAATATTTGTCACTGTATTTTATACTTTATATGAATCGCCCAACAAAACCAGCGTGACCGAAACTCCAACACAAACGCAAATTTTATGGTGTTACTAACACACCTGTAATAAGTTTTGATTGGAGCGCCATCTATTGTTTTTTCGTGCGAGCTATCTTTCACATATGAGTAAGTAGTCACGCTAATCTTTTCAAATATGAGCAAGCAGGCAAACTATTTGGTTTGAAAAATCACACGTACACAAAACTTCTGGGAGCATTTTTGATTCACTATTAAGAATGTGATAGCAAAACGTGCCGAACTTAGCGGGCACGCGTGACGGTCACGTCACTAGGAAAGTGACCGTCACTGCTCTTGCTGTTCTATTTAATTATATTATTGTGTGTGTGTAAAAGAAAGAAGAATTGACAATTTCCATTTAAAAGTAAATAATTGCATTTTATCGATAAGTATAATTTCAGTCCATTTTTATCATTCCATAAATTCTTTGAATTTTCATTAAAAATATACTTACATACATATCAAACATATAAATAGGCAATCATGTTTCCTTTACACCCCTTTTACGGCTAAACTATACTTCTAAGGTATATACAACTATATATCATTAGAAAGGTCCCAGCAAGAACAGTGACGGTCACTGCTCCCAGAAGTTTTGTGTACGTGTGATTTTTCAAACCAAATAGTTTGCCTGCTTGCTCATATTTGAAAAGATTAGCGTGACTACTTACTCATATGTGAAAGATAGCTCGCACGAAAAAACAATAGATGGTAACACCATAAAATTTGCGTTTGTGTTGGAGTTTCGGTCACGTTGGTTTTGCTGGGGTATTTTGATTCAATTGCAGGCAATTTCTAAGATTTCAAATTAGTTTAAAGTAGAGCGAAAAAATCAATACAAAAGTCACACCAATACCCATGCCATACATGTACATGGTTCGGGCGGAAATGCCCCCTAAATGTATGCTTTAATATTAATAGTGAATTAAAGAACGCGGTAAGAAGCAGTTTAGGAATACATGTATGTATGTATGTATGTACGTGAATAGATTAGACTCAAAGACGGAAGAAGGTAAAGTTGAGTATGGAGAAGAAGAAAGGGATAAATACAGAAATTAAAATAAAAGTAAAGAAACCTAAATATAAAGACAAAGAGGAAGGAAAATTTAAATACCTAACCTAATAACAATGGTGGGGGTGAATATGTAAATGAAGAAAAGAATGGA